>NW_028258402.1:0-43935 GCF_053883595.1 Heterocephalus glaber
TATAGCAGTTTTACTAGTTTTACATGCTTTGGTTTTATTTGAAATAGCCCTTCTTTCTATGACACAACTCATTTAGCACTGGTGTAGTTTTGATTATTGCATTTAGGGACCGTCTTTGGATTGTGACTCTGTGTATCCCCAAGAAACATTGTACAGAAGATTCAAGCAGGATGAGTAATGGCATTGATTTCATACAACATCGTTGTGTTTCACAGCCAGTGAAATGATTAAAGTAGCTGAAAAATGCGTCCTGAGAAATTGGGACAAAGGCCAGAGTAAAAAATGACTAAAATACAATTTACTTTAAAATTCAATCAAATGAATTATTATGAAATTGAATAATCACTATGTCTTCTGTGGCAGATAAGTGAATATTTCCTTTAATAAAAGGATGTAGCAGAATACATTTGTAAGCATCTGACAATAAAGATATTTTGCAACAATGATAAGAATTATTGCCTCATACTAATATTAATATCCTTCTGCTCTTTCTCCATTTATACATATATTGTATGATTTAGAAGTCTTCACCTCAAAGGTGTGTTACTTTTTAATTTCTAATATTTGGGAAGAGCCAAGGTACCCTTGCCTTGTAGCTTACTGTCTCAGACAAAATAACACATAGTCTTTATCAGAACCTATACAATAGCTTCAGTTGAGAGAAAACTCTACAGTCATTCAGAATAAAAAACATTTTGTTTTAACCTTACTAGCAAACACAACAGACCAAGAGAGAACCTGTAACTACAAGAACCAAAAAAAACCACAAATGCTAAAATACTTCTTGTAGTCTGAGAAATTGTTATCTGACTTATGTTGCCACCTTAAATGTGATTGAAAGGGAAACAGAACCACAAGGCTACATTCAGATTTCACAGTGTGCACAGCTCAATAAGCAATGAGATACAGTTGCTCCTTGGTATGCAAGAAGAATTGGCTCCAAAATAACTTGGGGATTCAAAATCCACAGATGTTCAAGCCCATTATACAATATAACATAACATGTTTATAAATCTACACAATGCCTCCCACATATTTTAAATCATCTCTAGATTACTTGCAATACCTAACACAGTGTAAATGATATATAAAGAGTTGGCAAACTGTACCTTTTAGGGAACAATGAAAAGGGATTTAAATAGCTCTATATTTTAGTAGAAACACAACTATTCTAATATATTTATTCTGCATTTTGTTGAAACCATAAATCCAAAATCAGTGGATACAGAAGGAAGACTATACAGCAGCAGCCCTTCCACATAGATATCAAATATGATAACCAAGAACAGGGTCCTCAGGGAACAAGATTTATAAAAGGTAAGTTTCATGTCAGCAACAACAAATTGCAAGGTGGCAGCATAGATGACTGAAGCAAGACATTCAGTGTTTCAAGATTGTCTTAGTGGGAAATGCCCACATACAAAAGCATTAAGGTTATGTACACAAAGAAAAGTAGACAGTAAGTAAAAAAATCACTGATTAAGAAAACACCATGGAACCTACACACACAACTATCTGACTGCAATGCTTTTTCTTGCAACAAACTGGTCCACATGAAGCAGTCTAATCACTCAGAGCAGGTTCCCTCCAATAGACAAGGTGGCTCATGCAGTATATTGAATTTTTACATTTACAAAAAAATCAAACTTTTCACGCAGAGAATTTGAGGTGCAAGACTGTAAGACTCTTCCCTGAATTGTGGACCTGAAAGGAGCAGGCCAGAGAAAACACTTCCTTAATGCCAAATGTTCATTTGGTGTGGTTATATAAAAATTATCCATCTTAGGCCCAGAAAGCCAGAAAGATTTTTTTTTTTTTGGTACCAGGGATCAAACTTGGGTCCTTGTGCTTGCAAGGCAGATGGTGGAACCACTGAGCTAAATTCCCAGCCCAAGAAAGATTCTTTTAATCACTATGCAATACAATAAGAACCCACCAGAGGAATACACATTGGTTCATTCACTGTTTCTAAATGAGACCTGACCTTTGGATATTTTAATGTGAGTGACACTTCATTTAGTCTCATTAACAGTATAAACAATTACAGTAAAGTATTTTATATAGTACTTTAAAAAGAATTTAACTTAGACTGATGTGTATTCACTCTAACGTATAAGGTAAACACATATGGACATATACATATGCAGGTAAAGTGACTTCCTAAAATTACGAAGTTTGGACTTCTTTTCTTAACTTTATGTTGACTCAGCACAATGTTGACTTTTTATTTTTATAATTTGCATTGTACTAAAATAGAATCACATTCTCCAGACATAGTTTATCAAGATCATATTCTTGTTGCCTTTGGGAGGAATCTCAGGTTTATTACTTTACCAAAAGAAGTTTTTTAAAATTTGGTGCTTCCTGCAAAAACCAATACTCTATATTAAATGAATAACTGATGTCATCTTCATGTCTTCCAGACCAATGAATGTGTCCAAGAAAGAAAACACAAACTCCATTACCCACTTCATCCTCCTGGGATTCCCCTCAAGTCCAGAAAGGCAGCTCCTCTTCTTTGGGCTCTTCTCAGTAGCCTACACTCTGACTCTCATGGGGAACACAGGCATTGCCTGGGCTGTCCAGGGAGACCGGCGCCTTCACACCCCCATGTACATCTTCTTGGGGAATTTCTCTCTCCTGGAAATTTGCTATATCACCACAACTGTCCCTAACTTATTGGCTAACTTCATCTCCACAACAAAGTCCATCTCTTTTGTGAGGTGTTTTGCACAATTCTACTTCTTCTTCTCCTTTGGGTGTAATGAAGGCTTCTATCTTTGCATCATGGCCTTTGACAGGTACCTTGCTGTCTGCCACCCACTGCATTATCCACGCATCATGACCAGACAGCTCTGCACTGGCCTTGTACTCTTGGGATGGTCCAGTGGGTTCATCATTTCCCTAACTCCAGTTGTTTTCATTTCACAGTTACCCTACTGTGGCCCAAATATCATCAACCATTTTATGTGTGATCCTGTCCCAATAATGATGCTATCCTGTTCTGAGGACACCACTACCCAGTTCATTTACTCTACTTTCAATGCTATATTCATGGTTGGTACTTTTCTGTTCATCCTTTGTTCCTATGCACTGGTGATTTTGGCTGTGCTGAGGATGCCCTCTGAATCCAGCAAAAGCAAAGCTTTCTCCACTTGTGCTTCTCATCTGGCTGTGGTGTTTTTGTTTTTTGGCTCTATCATGGTTATGTATTTTAGCCCTGGGTCAACACACCCAGTGCAAGTGCAAAAAATTGTGACCTTGTTTTATTCCGTGGTAACACCCCTCCTCAATCCTCTGATTTATAGCCTGAGGAATAAGGAGATGAAAGCTGCCTTAAGGAAAGTCTTTTGGACTGAAATCCTGTTCATAAAGCCTAAATAAGAAATCCTGATCTGCTAAGCCAAATTATAAGATGAAAATAACATAATTTTCTGGTGCATTCAATAATTTTAATTAGAGAACTATTACGATCCAGACCTTATTTTCTTAAATTTCACTTTGTGTATGATTGGTTAGTTTTATTTAAGATATGAAATGCCAGCCTGAAGTGATAGAAAATACCCATTATCTCCACACACTGGTGGTCTGACGGTAGAGGAATATAAATTCAAGTCAATGCTGGAAAATGTAATAATTTAGTGATATACTACCTCAAAATATAAAATAAAAAATAGAGCTGGGGATATGGTTCAGGATGGAGGCTCTGGGTTCAATCTTTAGTACTAGAACAAAAGAGAAAATGAAAGAAAATTGTCAAGAAAATTAATATATGAGTCAGTTTTTGAAAGGCAGAATATTCTTGTATTTCAAGAATTGGAAGGACATTTTAAAATGTAAACTAGGTCATTAACTCTTTGCTAAATCAACACTAAGTATATTCTCCTCCACTGGTAGATATTGATTAAATGTCAAACTTCCACATGAACAACGTCTGAAGGTGATATGTGGTCTCTGCCACTGAAGAATAAGGAGTGTGCTTACTGTAAGGATTTTAATGAAACAAACCAATAACCTTACCTGGAAATTAAATAGTAGGTCAGTGAGCACCCTAAATTAAAAAAAAATCCATTGTCCTGGCAGTTATGGCCTTTAATGGGCACCTTGCAATCTGCAGGCCTCTACACTATCCGTCCATTATGACCAGACATCTCTGCACCAATCTTGTGTTAGTCTGCTGGATACTTGGTTTCCTGTGGTACTTGATTCCCATCATCACCATCTCCCAAATGTCCTTTTGTGGATCCAGGATAATTGATCATTTTCTGTGTGACCCAGGTCCTCTGTTAGGCCTCACTTGCAATAAAGCTGCCATGATAGAGCTTGTAATCTCCAACTAAAATGCTGAACCTGTTGCTTTGGCCTTTCTTTACGTCATCTGATATTGTGCTTTGATCTTTTTTTCTTTTTTTTAAATTTATATATTAATTGGTACATTTTAGGTATACAATACATTTGCATTTATCATTGGGTGTTTGTACCTGAACATCATGTATCTTAGTTCTTATTTTTCCCCCGTTACCTATGTGCCCTTCACCCCCACCACCCTTCCCTATTTACATAGACTTTGTTTCCATTTTTTTTTTCTTTCTCATAAGTTTTCCATTCCCTTCTTCCCTTTCCCCTTCCCCTCCCACCACCCCTACACCTTTGGACCTTTTCCTATTTCAAATTGTCAATTATTCATTTTAATCATTTTCATCCTTATTTACAATTTCAGTTTCTCACACTAGAGAAACTATTCGGTATTTACAGGTGTGTCCTATTTATTTCACTTAAGAGTATGGCCTCAATATGCATCCATTTAGCTATAAATGACTCTAGTTTCTTGTACTTTATGTCTGAGTAGTACTCTATTTTATTTAAAAAAAAAATCTTCTGCTCTTAAAAGCTGTGTTGAATTTCCCTTCAGCAGCTGGGAAAAGAAAGGCTTTTAACACGTGTGGGTCTCACCTGGCAGTGGTTTCACTATTCTATGGCTCAGTGCTAGTGATGTATGGGAGCCCAACATCTGAGCATGAAGCTAGGATGCAGAAGATTGTGACTCTCTTTTATTCTGTTTTGATCCCTCTCCTTAACCCTGTGATATATAGTCTTAGGAACAAGGATATGAAAAAAGCCCTGAAGAAATTTCTGGGAACATAAAAGCATTAATTAAAAAATGCTTTGGATAATTAAATTGTATTTAAATTACTTTTAGCATTTTTTCTCATTAAAGCCTACTTTTTGACACTTCTATGTAAATCAAATTATAAAAATACTAACAGAAATGTACTTCTAGTCCTTCAAACTCCCTCATAAAGACAAAACAAAAAAAAGCAGAGCTTAACATTGGATACTTAAGATCTTAAACAACCCGTGAGTGCTTTTTATGGTAAAATCCTTTTAACCCAATGGTGGAATATTGTCTGTTTGTTGGAGGCCTTTGCAGAAGTGACCACCAAAAAGCTTGGAGGCTTCAGGACATCAGATATTTTAAAAATTGTTTTCATGCCTGGCATGGTGACACATGCTTGTAATCCCAGCACTTCATAGGCTGAGGCAGGAGTATTGCTAGGAGTTCAAGGCCCAGCTGGACCCCATAATAAGGCCCTGTCTCAAAATGAAAACAGACACCAAAACAAAAAAAAAACACTAAACAACTTGGTTTTATTCATTTAATATTGATCAGAACTTAAAAAAACCTATGAACATGTTTCTGTAATTTTTCTTACTTCTTGATCACTTGCTCGGTTGCTTAGTATGCCACAAATTTTTAAACAGAATACTAAATATTAAATTGTAAATGTAGTAAAGAGAATGAAAATTCTAACACAATAGAAGGTAAATTTTCTCCTATCATCAAGTGATAGAGTGAATATAAGCAGATTATTCTGATTCCACATAACGGTTATTTTTTGTATTTTTTAAATGGTCCAGTTTGAGTATTGATCCTATTGTGCAGCTCTGATTCTAAGAACTCGTCTATGTGCTGGACTGCTGATGAAGCCCCCAATTTAAGCAAGTTCTGACCTCCTTTTTATATAATTCCTCATGACTCCTGAATCTTCTGGTTAGGTATTTATATTCACAACCTCAGCTTCTGCTATATTTCTCAAATTTTTATTTTGTACATGAACAAATAAGAAATATGAAACTTCCATGAATAGATATTACCCTACAGTTTGAGCCTCAATTCTCTGTGGCCCTCCTGTCTCCAGGATTTTTTCCACAACAATACCTGCTTTGGTAGCCACAAATTCCAAATCCTAGCTCTTCTTAATACAGAGAAATTACTGCCTCCTAAGTGTTCAAGATGGCATACATGAGTCTACTCCTTTCAATAGGCTTTTGAAAGAAAAGTTTATTCCAATGACCAGAGACTACAATCAGGGACTAAAATCAGGGGTAGATTCTAGCACCTACCTGGGGAAAAACTGAGTTTATTATATCTGTGTGTATATAGGCTGCCATTGCGAGAGAGAAATAAAAGCAGCTAGCTGTGGGAAATATCATCCGTGAATGAATGGCCTAACACCAGGAGAGAGATATTAGCAGCTAACTGGGAAAGGAATTAGGCTTACATGGGTATTGAAGGGGCTAAGGAATTTGGGTGTGAACGGTTTATGATTAAGCCCAAGGAGGGTCTGCACAAGTGTATAGACAATCACTGGATTTTTCAGGACCAGAGAGATTGTCTTCTGTTTACTGAGAAACAGCCTGTCATTTGCTGAAAGAGGTGTTTGCTTGTGAGGATCTCACTTAAGTCAGGCATGACACTTAGTTGTAGAAAATCCTAAAGATTAAACACACATATCCTCTACCCCAAAAAACCTGCTAGAACTAATAAATGAATTCAAGCTATACAAATAAAAATCAGTACACAAAAACCAGTTATATCTTACCACAAAAATATCATCAGAGTGTCAGGTAATATGTATTTTATTTTCCTATATTTTGCATATATATTTTCCAAAAGAACATATTATATATGACAAATATGTAAATTTTATCATCTAAAATAAATTTTAAAAATAAAGTGTATTTGTATACATTAACAAAGGAAAACCTAAAAAGAAAATTAAGAAATGATCCCATTTATAGTAATCTTACAAAAAAATAAAATAATCAGGAATGAACTTAACCAAGGAGACAAAAATTTCTATATTGAATCTCTAAAATGTTGCTCAAAGAAATAAATATACAAATAAATGGAAAGAAATTCTATGTGTATAAATGTAAGATAATATTGTAAAGATGTCAGTACTATCCAATATGATCTGTGATCCATAGATGCAATGTAGTCTCTTTCAATATCCAAATGATATTTTTGCAGAAATGGATAAATCCATCCTAGAATTACCAGGGAATTCCAAGGGACCCCAGATAGCCAAAACAATATTGAAAAAAGAACAAAGTTAGCTGTTGTCAGAGACCAGAGGAGAATTGAGGCCTAATTGTCCTCCTCTTTGAGCACAAAAGAGAAATGCTGCTCTCACCAGTGACTGCATATCACTGGAAAAATTTAAGACACATGGGTTAAGTTGTTTAACAGGGGATGTACAAATGGATATTGAAAAGTAGATTAATCTTGTGTTACTTTGATTTTTTGTGTATGTGTTTGGTTGAATAAAAGCGAGGTGAGCAAAAAGCTCACATACTAGAAGCTAGAGCCCCCTGAGTGCTTGCATGTTAATCTAATGTGTCTCTTCATCATTCATCCTTTTTGCCTCCAGGTCAGGAAGAACAAAGTAGCAAGTCTAGGTCCTAGAACAAGGCTGGCTGGGTGGGTTGGCCACCAGTGGTGGCCCAATTAGGGCTCAGGGCTCTGGACCCAGGCTCCACTATAGTTGGCACCCCAAACAAGGACCTGAAACCAGGATTGCCTACTAGCTGTCTCACATGTCCTCATTTCAGAATTTACTACAAACCCACTGTAATCAAAACGGCATGGTATTGACACATATACCAATGGAATACAATAGAAATTCCAAAAACAAGCCCTAACCTATTCGATCAAGTGATTTTGAGTAAGGGCTCAATACCTTGCAGTGGGAGAGGGAACAATCTTCTTGTCTAATGATGCTAGTGCAGCTTGTTGTCCACACAGAAAATAATGAAGTTACACGCTAACCTTAGGCCATACACAAAATTCACTCTAAATGAATCAGACTTAGACATAGGACTCAAAGGCACAAAGCTCTTTCATGAAATCATAGAGGGAAAGCTTTATGATACTGGATTTGACAATGATTTCCTGGATATGATACAAAAAGCTTGCCACAAAGAAGTGGATAAATTGAACATCAGAATTTAAAATATTTGTGCATTAAAGGACACTATCTGTGGAAAGAAAAATGAATCTGTGAAATAGAAGAAAATATTCACAAATTATAGATCTGCAAGGATTAATATCAGAATATATAATGAACCACAACTTCACAAGAAAAACAACCTAGTTTTTTAAATGAGCAAAGAGCTTAATAATTTGTAAACTAGTGGCCAAAAAGCACATGAAAGTGATCTTGAAAAGCACATGAAAATTACTTGAAAAAAACTTACAAATGTGAAAGGATGAACCTTGAAGCCAGCCATGAAAAGACAAATAATGTGTAATTCCATTTAGGAAAGCCACCTAGAACAGTCTGATTCATGGAAATAGGAAGTAAAATGGTAGTCGCCTGGCACTGCAGCAAGAGTCTTCTTCAAGCAGAGGGGGAAAAGTTACTTAGAGTAACATAGACATAGAATCAGGAGCACAGAGAACACATTTCATCCTTTGTGGGGTTTTTTTTCCCTGGGGATTGAACTCGGGACCTTGCACTTGTGATGCAGTGGCTGGGGATTTAGCTCACTGGTTCCATCACCTTCCTCACAAATGCAAGGACCCGAGTTCAATCCCTGGTACCTCCACCCAAAATTTCCATCCTTTGTGTTTTAAATAAGAGGCATCTGAGTTAGTAGATCAAGAGAAATATTTACTCAGGATTTGTGTTGAAAACTTGAGCTGGTTCTTCAACTCCCTCCTAGGCCTTGAGTGAAATAGTATCCATTTATTTGTTTGTTTGTTTATTTTTGAGTCTGGGACTTGCTCTATACAGGCTGGGCTTGAACTCACTATGTAGCCCAGGGAGGCCTCTAACTCACAGTGCTGGGATTGCAAGCATGTATCACTATGCCCAGCAGCATCCTATTACTGAAGTACCTTCACGGATCAACATATCTACTTTTCAAATGAAGATTCTGAGGATTGTAAATCAGGGATCAACTTACAAAGGATACCAATCTATATAATCTCAGTAGCCCGAGTCACATTTTTCCTTAGTATGTATCCTTATATGTTTATCTTTAAAACTTCTCAGCTATTTGCCAGTTGCATCACAGTGTTATTAATTAATATAAATAATGTGTGACACTGAGAGAACAGAAGAACACACCAACAATAGTGAAAAGATATAAATGAATAATGCCCACAAACAATTCTTAAACATGTGCTAAGAACACTAACTCATTGATTTTAAAAAATGAAGGCTGAATAAGCCTATATTGGTATAATATCTTTTAACCTATAAGACTGACAAAGATCAAAAAGTTTGATAATGCAATGTATGGTTGAGCATGGTGAAATGGGGTTTCACACACTTGGTTGGAGGAAGCACAACTTTTACGAACTCTATGCAGGTGGAATAGATAACTTCTATCAAAATTTAAAATGCACACACCCTTTAGTTCAGCAACTCAACTTCTTAAGTATTTAGCTTATGTGAAAGTGATGAAAAGACAACAATAGTCACTGGAGTATTGCTATAATAGCAAAATATTGGATGCCCTACCAAGGTCCTGAGTTGCACAGAACATGCCAAATCACCCCACTGCAGACAGGCAGCCACCTGATTCCACATTACAAAGACACAGAGAACACCAGACCACCAGACCAAGGTACTGAGTCCTGCTGTTCCCGGCCCAGAGGTAGGGGCTTCTGAGCCGTCGTCCCACTGCTCCTGGCCCAGAGGAAGGGACTTCCTGGTCACAATCCCTCCAACTGCCCCCAGCCCAGAGGAAAGGGTTTTAGGCCACCTTCTGTCCCACTGCTCCCGGCCCAGAGGAAGGGGCTTCCGGGCCACCATCCCTCCCAACGCTCCCAGCCCACAGGAAAGGGCTTTTGGGTCACCATCCCTACCGCTGCTCCCGGCCCCTATCCCACCTCACCCAGCTCAGAGGAGGTAATCCGTGCAGGTGCTAACAGCCCCCCGCCCCAGTCAAAATGAGAAAACACATAAATAAGTCTCAAAACCAGATTTCCAGATCACCTACAGCAACCCCAAAGGGAAATGAGATGGAACACTCTGATACTCAACCACCTGGACCCACTGAACTGGCAACAAAAGGGGATCTGGAAAAAATGAAATCAGAAATAATTTCTCAGATAACAGGAGAAATTGTGCCCCTAGTGCAAGACATGATTAATAAATCTAGAGAGGAGCTGAGGAACATGATGGAATCCCAACATAAGGAACAAATGGAATCCATAAAACAGATGCAAATAGATTTCCAGGACATGGAAAACTCCATTGAAAGTCTACACAGAAGAATGAGCCAATGTGAGGACAGAATTTTAGATACAGAAGATAAGATTGCAATTAGTGACCAGGAAAAGAAAAATTGCTTCAAAATTATAAGGGAACATGAGAAATCAATCCAGCAGCTGCTAGATGATGCAAAGAAGAATAACATAAGACTGATGGGAGTCAATGAAGAAACAGGAGAGAGTGCAGATGACATAAAAAAATCTCTGTTCACAGAAGTGATGGCAGAAAACTTCCCAAGCAGGGGAAAAGAACTTGACATACAGATAAGTGAGGCATATAGGACTCCAAATAGTCTTGATAAAAAAAATCTACACATAGGCATATAATTGTTAAGATTCCAGAAACCGAACAGAAGAACAAAGTTCTAAAAGGAGTTATAGAAAAGAAGCAAATCACATACAAAGGAAAAGGCATCAGAAGCATAGCAGATTTCTCAGTGCAAACTCTCAAAGAAAGAAGAGCTTGGAGTGAGGTATTCCAAGCCCTAAAGGAAAACAGCCTCCAACCCAGATTGATGTACCCTGAAAAACTATCCTTCAAAATTGAGAGAGAAATAAGATACTCTCAGGACAAAGAGCACCTTAGGAACTTCATGAATACCAAACCAGCACTCCAAAGAATTTTACACAATATCCTGGGAACACACAATGAGGATCAAAGCTCCAGGAAGCACAGCAGAATGAACCCATTGGGCAAAAGAAGAAATTAAATGTAAAGGGGCAGAATCCAACAAAAAGAAAATGTCATGAAAAAATAACTCAATATGTCTCACTTATAACCATCAATGTTAATGGTGTCAGTTCATCAATCAAAAGAAATAGATTGGCAGAATGGGTCAAGATAACAGTGACAGCCAAGACATGCCTTGAAGTGGATATTTTAAATTTTTTTCTTTTCTTGTTCTTGTTTGTTTTTATTTTTTCTTGATCTTGTTTTTATATAAGTGTCAGCATTGTATTGTATTGTATTGAGTTTTGTTGTTGTTGTTGTCATTTTGTTCCATACCTATTTTTATATCTTCCTTCCTTCTCCCCCTGCTGTCTTCATCACCACTTCCTAATATTTGCATAGTCTGCCTTTCTCCTCCAGCCTTGTCCTAATTTCTTCTTTCTTCTTCCTCTTCCTCTTCCTCCTCCTTCTCCTCCTCTTCCTCCTCTTCGTCTTATTCTTATTCTTCTTGTTCTTCTTTCTTCTTCTTCTTCTTTTTCTCCTCCTCCTCTTCTTCTTCCTCTTCTTCTTCTTCTCCTTCTTCTTCACCTTCGCCTTCTCCTCCTCCTCTTCCTCCTCCTTCTCCTCCTTCTCCTTCTCCTCCTTCTCCTTCTCCTTCTCCTTTTCCTCCTTCTTCTTTTTATCTCTTTTTCCCCCAATGCCATTTAAATTTTCTCCCCTGAATGTAAAATACCATACTGATGGCATAGTTGCTATATAAACTTTCTGGTTAGTTTTACATTTTGTTATAAACCCACAAATATAGTTCATATGGTTAAAGGTGGCAAATCAATAGTTACCACAGTTTGTCATTTTCTAGGTTGCCTGTGATACTATTGTTATTGCTGATTGCACTACTTAAGCCAAGGTGACAGAATTGTACTAAATCATTTGTTCTTCCTGTATGCCAAGACTGAGATTGCATAAGGATCATAAATAATACTACATGTCAGTGCCATAAAACAAGGGGCTAGGCCAAACAGACAGTAACTTCTCAGCCCCAATAAAGTGAAAAGGTAGAATCTTGCAACAGACTCAAAACCTAAAAGCCAACTACACCTGAGGACATCTCTGAGGAGTAGTCATTTCCGAAGGGTTCTCAGTACTATCAATAAAGCTGTTTGGCATGCACAATTTACAAGCATCAACCCAGGGATTAAACTTCAAGAATATATGAATTGAGAATACACAAGCAAGATGCAACAGCAAATTTCCCCCTCACCAAAGGCAAACCCAGGAAGCAATAAGGTGGAACAATTTGAAAGTCATACACCTGGACTCTCAGAAATGGTAACAGTGGCCTGCAGTAGGCCACAGCCAGAAGCTCATGCAGACACCTTGGGTAAGCGCATGTAGGCCCCAGGCACAGGCCCACTTGGATAACATGGGTAAAGGTGCACAGACCCCCGCCAGCAGCACACTGGGACAACCAAACAGTGGCATGTGCATGCAGTCCCTAGCCAGGGGCTTGTCAGGACAGCAGCACAGCTCATAGGTGCAGAAGACCATCATTTTGGGCCCCAGAATTAGTGCAGTGGTAAGCAGTAGAGAAGGGCTTTCTGAGGCTTGTTGAGAACTGAAGCCCACTGTGAGAGCAAAGAGTCACCTCAATAAAAGTGCAGAAGATTGCAGCAATTGGTGAGTTGTTGGGGTCAACACCTTCTAGAGGAACCAGACTTGTTGTGGGGGAAGGGTGGCTCCAACCTGCAGTAGAATTGTACAGAGTTCAAACCTAAGGAAAGTCAGGGAGCTCAATTCTAGCCTCATAGCCAGAAACCAGCCTGAACTTCAGTGGACTATGGCTGGCTCACTGAGATCAGTCTACACTTATCTGTATGCTACCCAAGTTGTCCCCAGGGAACAACAGTGACATGCATTGAAGAGAATGTTTTTCTTTTCTCTCTCTTCTTCATTTCTCACTATTCTTGTGCATGTTTTTTCTCAATTGTCCTTATTTTTGTAGCAGTGAGAATACAAATTCTGGTCCTTTCATTGCTGTCAGTTTGTCTTGTTCTTATTTTTGTCCCTTCCTTCTCTCTTTTCCTTCTGTCCTCACCTTGTCCCAAAGTTCACATGATCTTCCTCTAACCTTACTTCTAACATTTCCCTCCTATTTCTCTACCCCCACCCCAACTGCTTCAAAATCACCCCAGTGGGCAAATTCACTATATTGAATGGCTTATTTATTGTAAATATATTTCTGGTTGGTTCTAGATTTGATATATAACCATAAGCCTTGTTTATGCAGTCAAAGGTAGTAGATTAATAGTTACCACATTTTGTCATTTTCTAGGCTGTGTTTGATGGTATTGTTGATGCTGATTGCATTATTTTGGCCATTCTGACATGATTCATCTACTCAGTTGTTCTTCCTAGTATACCAAGACTGAGATTACCTAAGGGCCATTACAGACTCAAAACCTACAGGCAACCTAAACCTGGAAGACAATCCAGGAAGTAGCCATTCCGGAGGGGCTCTAAGTACTAGCAAAACACATATTCACAATGAACATTTTACAAGCAGTAACCCAGGAATTAAAACAAAAATGTCAACCTCAACAACAACAAAAATAGAAATGAGAAGACACCTAAATACAACTCAAAACCAGACTTCCAGGTCACCAAAGGCAACTCCAAGGGGCAATGAGATACAACAATCTGAAACTCAAGCACCTGAACTCACTGAACTGACAATGAAAGAGGATCTGAAAAAAATAAAATCAGAAATAATGTCTCAGATAACAACAGAGGCAGTGTCCACAGTGAAAGCCATGATTAATAACTTGCAAGCAGACATGAGGAGCTCAGGAACATGATGAAATCTCAGCATAGGAAACAAACGGAACCCATAAAAGAAATTCAAACAGATATCCAGGAGATTAAAACCTCCATTGAAAGTTTATGTAGAAGAATGAGCCAATGTGAAGACAGAGTATCAGATATAGAAGACAGGATTATGATTAGTGGCCACAAAAACAAAGATTTCTTAAAAATAGCAAGGGACCATGAGAAATCTATATAGCAGCTTCTAGATGATGCAAAAAAGAATAATATAAGACTGAGGAGGAGGAGGTGTAGGCCATGCCAACAGCAGCAGCAGCAGTTTGTCTATCCTTTTTCTGATAAAGTTGGTTACGGGTTTGTCAATTTTGTTTATTCTTTGGAAGAACCAACTCTTGGCTTCATTGATTTTTTTCTATCATTCTCTTAGTCTCCATTACATTGATTCCTGCTCTGATATTTATAATTTCCTCCTTTGTATGACCTTTGGATTTGTCCTGCTCTTCTTTTTCTAGAAGCTTGATGTTCAGCATCACTTTGTTTAATTGGGTTCACTCTGTTTTCCTAATGTGGGCATTCACTGCTATGAATTTCCCTCCTGAAACTGCTTTCATTGTGTCCCATAGATTCCAATATGTTGTATTGTCATTGTCATTATAGGAGCTGTCTGATTTCTTCTTTAATTTCCTCTATGACTTGTTATTCAGAAGTGTGTTGTTCAATTTCCATATGTTCATGAAATTCTTGCAGTTTCTTTTGCTATTGATCTCCTATTTAATTGCACTATGGTCTGATAATATATGGGGTATAACTTGAATTCCTTTACCCTTACTTAAACATGTTCTATGAGTAAGTATTTGGTCTATTTTAGAGAATAACCTGTGTGCAACTTAAAAGAATGTGTATTCTGATTTTCTGGTGTGAAACACTCTGTAATTATCTGTTGAGTTCATTTGTTCAAGAGTTTGATTGAGTTCTAGTATTTTGTTGCTCATGTTTTGTCTAGGTCATCTATCTATTTGTGATAGTGGGGTATTTATGTCCCCCACTACTATTTTATTTTTGCTTATATCATTAGTATTTGTTTTATATAGTTGGGCACACTAGTGTTTGGTGCATAGATATTTATGATTGTCATCTCTTCCTCTTGTATTGCTCCCTTTAGAAGGATGTAGTGTCCTTCTTTGTCTCTTTTAATCAGTGTTGATTTAAAATCCACTTGATCTGCAAAGAGGATAGCTACTCCTGCTTTTTGGGGGGTTCTTGTCACATGGAGTATTGCTTTCCACCCTTTAACTTTCAGTCTATGAATTTCTTTTTAAATTAAGTGTGTTTCTTTTATTCAGCATACTGTTGGATCTTACTTCTTGACCCATTCTGTCAGCCTAATTCTTTTTATTGGTGAATTGAGATAATTAACATTGATGGCTATAACTGATATGTATTGACTGATCATTGTCATGACTATTTCTTTTTGTTGGATTCTCCCTTTTTTGCATTTAATTTTTTGTTGTGCCAGACAGATTCACTTTGCTGGGCATCTTGGGTTTGTGATCTTCATTGTCTTTCCCAGGATATTGTCTAAAATTTTTTGGAGTGCTGATTTGGTATTCATGAAGTTCCTAAGGTGCTCTTTGTCATGATAGTATCATATTTCCCCAGCAATTTTGAAACATAATTTTGCAAGGCACATCAACCTGTGTTTGAGGCTGTTTTCCTTTAGGGCTTGTAATATGTCACTCCAAGCTCTTTTTGCCTTGAGGGTTTGCATTGAGAAGTCTGCTGTGATTCTGATGGGCTTTCCTTTGTGTGTGATTTGTTTCTTTTCTCTAACTGCTTGTAAAACTTTGTTCTTCTTTTCAGTTTCTGGAATCTTAACAATTATATGCATATGTGTAGATTATTTTTGATTAAGGCTAGTTGGAATCCTATATGCCTCACTTATTTGTATGTCAAGTTCTTTTCCCCTGCTTGGGAAGTTTTCTGCCATCACTTCTGTGAACAGTTTTTTTATGTTGTCTGCATGCTGTCCTGTTTCTTTGTTGACTCCAATCAGTCTTATGTTATTCTTCTTTGCATTGTCTAGCAGCTGTTAGATTGATTTCTAGTGGTCTCCTACAATTTTAAAGAAATTTTTCTTTTCCTGTTCACTAATTGCAATCTTGTCTTCTATATCTGAAATTCTGTCCTCTCATTGGCTCATTCTGCTATGTAAAGTTTCAATGGAGTTTTTAATCTCCTGGAAATCTGTTTGCATCTGTTTTATGGATTTCATTTGTTTTCTATGTGGAGATTCCATCATGTTCCTCAGGTCCTCTCTAGATTTATTAATCATGTCTTGCACTATGAACACAATCTCTGCTGTTACCTGAGAAATTATTTCTGATTTCATTTTTTCCAGATCCTCTTTTATTGCCAGTTTAGTGTGTCCAGGTGGTTGTGTATCAAAGTGTTCCATCTCTTTTCCCTTTGGGGTTGCTTTCGGTGAACTGGAAGTCTGGTTTTGACACTTGTTTACATGTTTTCTCATTTCAACAGGGGAGGGGGAGTGATACTGCTGGCGCCCTCATAGCTCACCTCCTTTGTGTGGGAGTGGTGGTATTTCAGCCAGGAAGCCTCATCCTCTGTGCTGGCAGCAGTGGTAAGTCGACCCAGAAGCCTCCTCCTCTGCACTGGGAGCAGTCGTATGTCAGCCTGGAAGCCTCCTCCTCTGTCCTGGGAGTGGTGGCACCTCAACCTGCAAGCCTCCTCCTCTGCACTGGAAGCAGTGGCAAGTCCTGGTGTGTATATATTTATGTCTTTGTGAAATACACTGGTGATGTCCTTCTTATAAAACTTTTGAAATAAAAAAAATTTAAAACTCAAATCTCCACTGTCTGTGAAACCCTCTTCAGTCTTTTCAGATTGCACTGAATGGCCTCTTAATTTTTCATATCCTATGTTTAATTATTTTTGTGTCATAAATAAGCTCTGGAGTTTGTGTTTGATTTTTTTAAAATTTTGTATGTGATGATTTCTTTCAGATATGCCATTTGTTTTGGGTTTTGTTTTTTACTCTTTTCAATCTAACATACAGCATTTGACCTTTTGCAAGGTATCTCATTGATTACTCTTTTGTCATAGGGTGTAGATCATTGTTGGAACTTATTGGAGGGGTTTAAAGAGATTGTGTCTGTTTTTACATCAATTTGATTTGGAGAAGGACCAAATTATATGAATGTCTTACAATGAAATTGTTACTGATTTTTTGTTGTTGTTGTTCTGTCATACTACTAGTTTCTGAGGATTTTTCACAGTGTAAAATGATATAATCATAAAGTGCTATGGTTTAGGCTGTATATACAGTAAAATTTATGGATTTTAAAAGTGTGGGGAAATGTCTATGGAAAAAAGAGAGACAGGTAGAAGAACCTCTTACAAGGATAATGTGCATGCCCAAGGTCTTTTGAGATTTCAGTGTGCAAATTTTCTTTTAGCTTACAGAAAATAAAATAATTTAAAAGAAAAAAAAAGACAGATTGGAGTCAATGAAAACCAGGAGATAGTGCAAATGACATAAAAAACTTCAGAGAAGTAATGGCAGGAAATTTCCCAAGCAGGGAAAAAGAATTTGACATGTAGATAAATGAGGTCTATAGGACTCCAATTACCCTTGATCACAATATATCTACACCTAGGCATATAATAGTCAAGATTCCAGAAACCCAGCAGAAGAACAAAATTCTTCAAGCAGTTAAAGAAAAGAAAACAATTATATACAATGGAAAGCCCATCAGAATCACAGAAGACTTCTCAACACAAACCCTCAAGTCAAGGAGAAATGGAGTGAAGTATTTCAAAGCCTAAAAGAAAACAACCTCCAACCCAGATTGATATACCCTGCAAAACTGTCTTTCAAATTTGATAGAGAAATAAGATACTTTCACGACAAAGAGCAACTGAGGAACTTAACAAATACCAGGCCAGCAGTCCAAAAACTTTAAGCAATGTTCTAAACAATATCACAACAACACAAAGCACAGAATAATGAATCTATCAGACAAGAAAAAAAATTAAACACAAAGGGGGGTGAGAGCCAACAACAAGGAAAGATCACGATAAGGGTAATTCAATACGTATCAGTTGTAACAACAAATGTTGATGGTCTCAATTCAACAATCCAACTGGAAGAATGGGTCAAGAATCAACATCCAACAATATGCTGCATACAAGAAAAACACTTAATTCAAAAAGAAACTCAGAATGAAAGTTAAAGGGTGAAAAAAAAATACTCCATGACACAGGAAACAAAAAAAAAAGCAGGAGGAGCTATTGTATTTGCAGATGAAATTAATTTCAAACTAACACTAACTAAGAGAGGCAAAGAAAGTCACTACATCCTAGTAAAGACAATCCAAGAGGAAGAGATGAAATCATAAATATATATGCACCAAATGATAGTGCACCCAAATATATAAAATGAATATTAATGGATATGAACAAGCAAATAAGTACTAATACAACAGTAGTGGGGAACCTCAACACCCCACTGTCACAAATAGAAAGATGATCTAGACAAAAAATAAACAACTCTTGAATAAATGGACTTAGCAGATTTTCAGAATGTTCCTCCCCACAAACTCAGAATACACATTCTTCTCAGCTGCACATGGGTCATTCTCCAAAATAGATCACATACTTGCTCATTGAACACGTTTATGTAAATGCAAAGGAACTGAAGTTATCCCCTGTATATTATGAGATCATAGTGTGATGAAATTGGAGATCAATAGCAAAAGAAACTGCAAGAATTGCATAAACACGTGGCAACTGAACAACACACTCCTGAACAATTAATGGGTCACAGAGGAAATTAAAGACATAATCATACATTTTCTACAATTAAATAACAACCCCAATACAACATATTGGAATTTATGGGACACAATGAAAGCAGTCTCACCTGGGAAATTAATAGCAGTGAATACTCATGTTAGGAAAAGACAGTGAGATCAAATAAACAACCTCATTCTGAGCCTCAAGCTTCTACAAAAAGAAGAGCAGGACAAATCCAAAGCTCATACAAGGGAGGAAATTATAAAGATCAGAGCAGAAATCAATGCAACGGACATTAAGAGAATGATACAGAAAAAAATCAATGAAGCAAAGTGTTGGTTCTTTGAAAGAATAAATAAAATTAATAAACCCTTAGCAAACCTTACCCCAAAAAAAGGAAAGAAAAGACCCAAATCCATGCAAGTAGGAATGAAAAGGGAGATGTTACAACAGACCCAGAAGGAATCCAGATCATCAGTACCTACTTTGAGAACCTATATGCCAATAAGATGGAAAACACAGAAGAAATGGACAGACTTCTAGATACATATGAATTAACAAAGTTGAATGAAGAAGACCTAAAAATTCTAAACAACCCAATATCAATCAATGAAATTGAAAACATAATTAAAAACATACCAACAAAGAAAAGGCCAGGTCCTGATGGCTTCACTGCTGAGTTCTACAAGACATTTAGAGAGGAACTACTGCCACTACTGTTTAAACTTTTCAATGAAATTGAAAGGGAAGCAGTACTCCCAAATTCATTCCTGGAAGCAAGCATCACCTTGATCCCAAAAGCAGAAAAAGGTACAACTGAGAAAGAGAACTACAGGCGAATCTCACTCATGAACATAGATGCAAAAATCCTCAATAAGCTACTGGAAAACAGAATGCAGAAGACCGTCAACATCATACACCCTGAACAAGTGGGATTCATCCCAGGGATGCAAGGATGGTTCAACATACAATAAAACAATAAATGTAATACACTATATTAACAGAGCCAAGGACAAAAACCATTTCATCATCTCAATAGATGCAGCAAAACCATCCAACAGAATCCTACACCCATTCATAATAAAAAACGCTACAGAAAATTGGAATACATGGTCTTTATCTCAACCTGAGAAAAAACATCTATGAAAAAACAACATCCAAAATCATACTAAATAGTCAAAAACTGAAATCCTTCATGCTAGAATAAGAAACAAGACAAAGATGTCCGCTATCTCCACTCCTGTTCAAAATGATTCTGAAAACATTAGCCACATGAATTAGACAAGAGAAAGTAATAAAAGGAATAAAGATAAAAAACAAAGAATTTAAATTGTCATTATTTGCAGATGAAATGATACTCTATATAGAAGACCCCAAGAACATCACCAAAATCTTCTAGACTTAGTAACCAAATTCAGTACAGTATCTAGATACAAGGTCAACACACAAAAATCAATGGCCTTCCTGTACATGAATAGAAGATTCACTGAGAGAGGAACTGAAGAAACAACTCTTTTTACAATAGCATCCAAAAAATTAAATACCTAGGAATCAACCTAATGAAAGAAATCAAAGATCTCTACTCTGAAAACTACAATATTCTGAAAAAAGAGATAGACGAGGATACCAGAAAATAAAAATATGGGGCCAGGATTTAGCTCAGTGGTTCCAGCGCCTGCCTGCCAAGGGCAAGGTCCTGAATTGGATCCCCAGTACCAAAAAAATGCACAAATGAAAGAAAATGGAAAGAGATCCCTTGCTCCTGTGTAGGAAGAACCAATATAGTGAAAATGGTCATACTTCCAAATCTGCTATACGAATTCAATGCAATCGCAATTGAAAATCCAACAGCATATTTCACAGAACTTAAGAAAACAATCCAAAAATTCATTTGGAACCAGAAGAGACCTAGAATACCAAAAGCAATTCTAGGCAACAAAGAGAAAGTAGGGGGTATAACAATCCCCAACTTGAAACTATACTACAAAGCTACTGTGATAAAAAAAAAAAAAGTATGGCACAGACAATGAAACAGACCCAAGGATTAGTGGATCAGATTGGAAGATGCAGAAACAATTCCAGACATAGCCACCTCATCTTTGACAAAGGAACCAAACACTGTCACTGGAGGAAAGATGGCCTCTTTAATAAATGGTGCTGGAAAAATTGAGTTTCAACATGCCAAAGATTAGAACTAGACCTATATCTCTCATCATGCCCTAAACTAAAATTGAAGTGGATCAAAGATCTAAATATTAAAATATAAACACTAAACTGGCCTGAAGAGAGGTTACATAGAATTCCTGAAGACACTGGTGTAGGAAAAGACTTCATGAACAAAACTTCAGTTGCACGTGAACTAGCACAAAGAATCAACAACTTGGATCTCATATTAAAAAGCTTCTACACAGCAAGACAAACCACCAACAGAGTAAAGAGATGACCCACAGTGTGGGAAAATAATTTTACCAGCTGTTCCTCAGACAAAGGTCTACTATCTGGAATATATAAAGAACTAAAAAAAAAAAAAAATCAGACCTCCCAAATTTAAAGACCCAATCAGAAATGGGTGTCTGAAATGAACAGACATTTCACAGACAGAGAAGTAGACACAGCATATAAACATCTGAAGAAATGTTCAACATCACTGGTCATTTGAGAGATGCAAATGAAAACAATGCTGAGCTTCCACTTCACTCTAGAAAGAATGACTGCTATAAAGAAATCATCCAGTAACAAATGCTGGCAGGGTTGTGGGGAAAAGGAAACCTTTCTCCCCTGTTGATAGGCGTGTAGACTGGTGCAGCCACTGTGGAAATAAGTATGGAGATACCTCAAAAAACTAGAATTAGATGTCCCATTAGACCCAGCTATTCCCCTGCTGGATATCTTCCCAAAAGAATTAAAAGCATCATACCACAGTGATATATGAGCGCCCATGTTTATAGCAGCACAGTTTGCAAAAGCTAAAACTTGGAAATAGCTGAACTTCCCATCAGCTGGAGACTGGATAAAGATGTGGGGTTTTTTTAATAAAATGGAGTGGTGCTCAGCCATGAAGAATGAAAAACTAGAGACATTTATACCTAAGTGGATGCACATTGGGTCCATACTCTTGAGTGGAATAAATAGGACACACATGTGTAAATACCACATAGTATCTCTGGTGTGAGAAACCAAGAATGTAAATGAGGATCAAAATGTATAATAGGTAGTGTGAAATAGAGAGAAAAAGTCCAAAGTGAAAGGGAGAGGGGAAGTGGGAGGGTAGGAAAAAGGCAAGAAGGGAAAGGAAAAAATATGAAAAAAAGAAAGAATGGAAACAAAGTCTTTGTAAATAGGGAGGGTGGAGGGGTTGAAAGGAGAGCAGGGGAATTGGGAAAAATGTAACCAAGATTTATCATGTAAAAGTACAAATTCCCAATGATGAATGTCATCATATTATATTCCTAAAATGTACCAATAAACTTCATGATAAAATAAAATAAAATGAAGTAGTAACAGTGGCAATAACAAAGCAGATGAATGATCCTGTAGAAAAAGTCAAATCAGGAATAGTTTCTCAGATAACAATAGAGATGATGAACATAATGAAAGATATGATTAGTGACTCTAGAGCAGATACAGATTATAAAGAAAATACAGGAGCTTAAGAAAATTATGGAAACCATGAACACCTAACATAAAAAAGAAATGAAATCAATGAAACAGATTCAAACATAAAAGACAACACATCATGAACTTCATCCTAGAGTTGCACAAGTGATACAAAATATCTAAATTAATAAATGTAATACACCATATAAACAGAAGGAAGCATAAAAATGAAATGATTGTCTCAATAAACCCAGAAAAACCTTGTGACACAATCCAACATCTACTCATAATAATAACCCTTTTGAAAATGGGCATAGAACGTACTTACTTCAAACTGATAAAAGTCACTTATGAGAAACTCACAGCCATCATAATACTAAGTGGAGAAAACTGAAAGAATTCCTTCTAAAATCAGGAAAAAAGACAAGAGGGTCCACTCTTACTCCTATTGGTCATTATAGTACTCAAAACCTTAGGCAGAGCAATTAGGCAATCAAAGAATAAAATAGATTAAATAGGAAAAGAAAAAGTCAAAGTATGCTTATTTGGTGATGACATGATTCTTTACATAGAGGAGCCAAAAGAAACTCCACCAGAACCTTCTTAAAACTAATAAATTCAGCAAATAGCCAGATTCAAAAACAACACACAAAAATCAATAGCATTCTTGTACACCAATGATGTGAAAGAAATTAGTAAAGTAATCCCATTTAGGTAGCTTCAAAAAAATTAAATACATGAGGGCTGGGAATTCACCTCAGTGGTTCCACCACCAGGCTCAAAAGCAGGAGGTCCTGAGTTGGAACCCCAGTACCAAAAAAAAAAAAAAAAAAAAAAAATTAAATACATGAGAATTAATCTAACCAAGGAAGTGAAATTCCTCAACTCTGAGAAGAAAGAGATTGAAGAGGACATTAGCAAATGGAAAGACATCTTCTGCTCCTAGATAGGCACATTAATATGTCAAAATGGCCATATTGTCAAAAATGATATATAGATTTAATACAATCCCAATCAAAATATCAATGTCTTTACTTCTAGAACAAAAACAAGTCTGGAACAATACAGCAAAAGAAAAGACTCAGAATAACCAAAACAATCACAAACAAAACAGCAAAGTGGGAGGCATTACAATCCCGGACTTCAAGTTATTACTACAAAGCTATAGTAATAAAAACAACATACTGGATCAACAACAGAATTGTAACCCAATGGAATAGAATAGAAGACACAGAAACAACTAATACACCACTCTCCATCTGAAATTTGACTAGGACTAAAAACATGAGTGGGAGAAATGATAGCTTCTTTCATAAATAGTTGGGAAAACTGTCATACATGCTGAAGAATGAATCTGCATTCATATCTCTCACCCTATAATAAAATAAAATCAAAATAGGTTATAGACATAAAAACAGAAACACTTAATTATCAAAGACATACTCATAGGCAAGAATTTCATGAACTGAACCCAAATTTCACAGGAAATAATGCCAAGAATCAGCAAATAAGATCACGTAAAATTAAAAAGCTACTGGGCCAGGGATTTAGCTCAGTGGTGCTGCCACCCTGCATTGCAAGTACAAGGTCCTGAGTTTGATTCCCAGTACCAAAAAAAAATAAAAAATTAAAAAGCTGCTTCAGGGTAAAAGAAACAACCAACCAAGTGAAAAGACAATGTACAGAATGGGAGAAGATTTTTGCCACCCATTCCCTAGAGGACTAATATCTAGACTACACAAAGAAGTTGAGAAAAAATTACATTCCCCAAACAGAAGACACAATCAAAACATGGGCAACAGACGTGAATAGACACTTCTCAACAGAAGAAGTACAAATGGTCAGTAAGTACATGAAATAATGTTTAGCAATTTTAGCCATTTTAGAAATACAAGTCAAAACAACACTGAGCTTCGATCTTATAGTAAGAATGACTGTTAGCAAGAACTCAAAAAATGACAAATGTTAGCAAAATTATGGAGAAAAAGGAACCCTTGTACATTGGTGGTACAGCCACATTGGAAAGCAGTATGAAGATTTCTCAAAAAATTAAAAATAGAAATTCCATTTGACCTAGCTATACCTTTCCGGGGTATCTCCCAGAAGAGCTAAAGGTATCCTACTATAGCAGTATGTGCATACACGTTTATACATAGCAGTGCAATTCACAATAGCTAATTTATGAGAGCAACCTATATGTCCATTAATGGATGGATAAAGGAAATGTGGTGTATGTACAAAACGGAGGACTACTCAGCAATAAAAAATGATAAATTTGAGTCATTTGATGAAAAATTGATGACTCTTGAGACCATAATGCTAAGTGAAATAAATCAGACATAGATTATTATATGTTGCCTGGTTTCTCTAATATGAGAGACCCAAAATGTAAATAACTTAAAGAGCAAAATAAAAGAGAGATGCTAAGAAACTAGGGAGTAGACTTTTTGGAGATGGAAAAGCTATCTGTGGCAGTGGGGAGAGGGTAGGAAATGGGGGTAAAGGGAAGTAAACATGATCAAGATGCAATATGTGTATGTACTAATTTCTCAAAAGGAATGTAATTAATATGCAATGCAAACATTTAATAATATAAAAAATAAGTTAATTAATATATTTTGAAAAGAAATAAGAGAGAAGATAACAATACAAATTCCCTGGACATTAAAGAAATAATAAAAGAATACTGTGAACAGCTACATACCCATATTTGATAACCTAAATGAAATGGACAAATTCCTTGAAGGAAGAAATATGCTAAAACTCACACAAGCAGAAAATTAAAACCTTTATAGATCTAAATCTATTAAAATATCCAATCAATCATTAATTTTCTTCCAAAATAGAAAGCACCAAGCTCAGATATTCTACCAAACATTCTGGAGGAAATGATACCAATCTTTTATACTCTCTTTGAGAGGATAGAAGCAGGAGGCATAACTTTTTACTCATTCTATGAATCTAATATAAATAAAATAAAATAAATCTGTCTTTGATTTCAGATGACATGATGGTCTGTATAGAATATTCAAAACAATTGACAAAAAAAATCCTCCTGAAAGTAATAAGCTATTTTAGCAAGTTTACAAGATAATGAAAGTAATTTAGAAGAGTCCATTGGTTTTCCTGACATCAGCAATAGACAAGTGGTATTTGAAATTAAAGTATCATTTGCATTAGTATATTAAAAAATAAAGTTAACAATATACGTATAAGATCTATATGAGGAAAGTACAAAACTCTGATAAAAGAAGTTAAAAAACTAATTAGAGGAGTCAGGGATTTAGCTCAGTGGTGCCGCCACCTGCCTCTCAAGTGCAAGGTTCCAAGTTCGATCCCTGGTACCAAAAAAAAAAAAAAAAAAACTAATTATCTATTTCATGTACACAGTAAGACACGATATTGTCAAGATTTCAGTTTTTCCCAAATCAATCTATAGATTCATTGTACTCCTTATCAAATCCCAGCAAGATTTTTATGAATATCAAGAAAAAGATTATAATGCTTATCTGAAATGGCAAAAGGCTCAGAATGGTCAACACAAAATTGAAAATGAAGAAAAAAGATTGAGGACTGACATTATTTCAAGACTTCTACAAATCTACAGGAATGTAATACTGCACTGGTGAAAGTATAGCCAGAACAATGGAAGAGAATAGAATACCCAGAAATGAGTCATGATAAATAGTCAACTGATCTTTGTCAAAGATCAATACAATGGCAAAAATGAATTTAGACACAACCTTCACCCTCCACAACAGTAAAATAAAAGTATATCATAGGCTTAAATGTAAGATACAATTTCCTTGAAGATTTCAGAGGAGAAAATCTAGATAATCTTGGGTAAAACAATAGCTTTCTAGGTACAACATCAAAGGCACAATCCATGAAAGAAATAGTTAATAAGCTAGATATTATCAAAATGAAGATCCTTTTCTCTGTAAAGACAATTTCAAAACAATGAAAACATAAACCACAGACTTGGAGAGGAAACAGGGAGTAGTTTGAAAGATAAAAGAAAAAAAATAGGCATATTGCTATTCTTGCATGCAATTAACTTGCAAACCTACTACATGCAAATATGTGAGTTTAACTCCTGGGTTTCACAGAGTTGGGGTCTCAGCTTTCAGAATCAGAGTTTTTTTTAATTTTAGAGGATAAAATTACTCACTACACAAATACATGGGTGGAATTTTGTATATGAATATGTATGGCTGGAGCATAGGGTAAATGTACAGGAGACCCTGAGGCAAGATTTGAAAGGTAGGGCAACGTTGTGTTGCAGGAGCCTTATGACCAGAGTAAGGATTTAATTTGATGCTGAGAAAACATTGAAGGTGATAAACAGGAAGTGAGATGTTTAAGATGAAAATTCCTTCAAACAATATGAATGAATAGATAATCAGTTGCAAAAAAATAATCTTCTCCTGTGTTAGGGATGAAGAAACTTTTAGGCCCAACAATGGGCAGTTGCACCTTCTCTGCACTTGGCTATGGAATAGTCCTGCTATGACCCCTTCAGGTTCCTCAGACCTGGTAAGTGTCTCAGGAGAGGAAGGCTTCCTCAGTGGAACTTCTGTGACTCAGAAGCTCTAACTGAAAGAAGAGAGGGAAAAAAATCACTTCAGGGGGCATGGTGGTCTGGGAAATAATGATCGCTGAAATTTCATAGCTCCAGTGACTAATGTCCACTACCAATGGAGCATCTGTCCTCAGAACCCACAACTGAAATCAGATTATCAGAAGACAAAAATGAATAAATATGCTCCTGCAATACAGACACTTATCCTGAGTTCTTTTTTTTGACAGTATTCCCATTGAGCTTAAACTAGGTATTCTGAACAGTTTTGATGAATGGTTGATAAATCTATTAATTGCACCTCTGGCCCTTCTGAGAGACTCAGACCCAGTAAAAGGTATTAGTTCCTCCACCACTGGTGAAACTAAAGGTGGAATTGAAGGCAGGAATCTCCAGAGAAGAATGAAGTGAGCAAGGGAATAACTATTAAAGATCTGTCTCCCGGCACTCTTCTTCTAGAGGCAGTAAATAAATCCTCAAGGAGCAAAGCAGATCCTACTGCAAATATATTCAATGATCTTCACCCAAACCTATTTTCATACCTTCTCTCCCAGATGATTATCACAAAGGCAAGTATCTCTGCTGTCAGAAAAGCTTTCAGAAAACTGATCAAGAAGCTTCACTTGGGACTAACTTTTTTGCTTCAGGAAAGAAGGTAATGTGGTATTCAGATAAGAGGAAACTATTAAAAGATAGCTGAACAATCCACATCTCTGAAAAAGAAATCTCCAGTTAACTTAGCTACACTTTTATGCAAAGAGCATCTCCTATTTATTATATGTAAAATATTGACAAAGTGTTTCCACATAGTCAATTCATTACCATTCAACAGTCTTCATAACAACCCCCTGGGGGAGGTATTATCAGTTCCACTTGGCATTTAAAGAAACTAAGACACAAGAAATGATTCATTTATAGAGTTTTCTATTATTAAGCAATGTGAGTGCTAGAATAAACATGCTGCAGACCCATCTTCTAATCCAATGCTGTTTCTAGTATATCTAGTGTTACTTAGCACTTTCCATCAATAGATGACAATTTCTCTCACAAGTATTCAAGAAAGAGCTTATAGAAAGGATAGAGGGCTGTATAGCACTGGCGAGATGCTGGGCACTTTCCAAATATTATTTATTTTAATCCTAAAACACTACTTAATCAGTACATAGTCACTCCACTTTCCAGAATAGGAAACCAAATTATAAAGAGGTTGGTAACTTGTCTAATACTGATAGCTAGAAAGTGGTGGTGGTGGCAGGATTTAAACCCAGACGGTGTTGCTCCAGGAGCTATGTCTCTCCATGATGCATCTTCTCCAGTCCAGTGAGGCCAGTTGTTTGTCTGGACTGTCTGCTAAGTTAATTAGTAAAAATACCAGTAACTGCTGCTCCACTGTAGTTTCTGGGACTCAGCTTTAGGCCTCATACTCATGTTCCCCTTATCTTGGCCACAGTAACCTCAACAGGAAATTCAGGAGGAAAGTGCAAGTTCATACTATGACCTATTAACCAAGCAGCTGCTTTCTCTATTTAGGAGCTAACTAACAAAATTGAGTAACTAAATAGCTTTGTGGCAACATCTTTATCCTAGCTCACACGTAACTTTTTTATTTGTTTGTTTTTTTGTTTTTTGAGACAGGGTCTCATTTTGTAGTTCAGGCTGACCCTGAACTCACTGTGTACTTGATCTCAGCTGAGAGGCTGAGAAGCAATCTGAACTCACTATGTAGCCCAGGCCAGCCTCAAAATCACAGCAGTCCTTCTGCCTCTGTCTCCCCAGTGCTGGGATTACAGGCTTGTGCCACCATGCCTGGCTCACACTTAATATTTTTAAATTTAATGTAAACTTAACATATTACATATTTTCCAGGACAATCTTTTCAGGCTCAGACTTAGAAAACTATCCTATAAGGAAACTGTCCTGAAAAAGGTGTTTTATATATAATTTATGTAATATTCAGCAAATGTTTTCATTCTTGAACCTTATACCCATTCTACATTTGCTTGTCTAGCTTTCCTGTATAGTCTTCAAATTCTTATACAAATATCTAAGAACTATGTAATATGGGTCCCATTTTGCATTTAAAAAACTAAAACAGAAATGTTAAATGACTATGCTAGATCCATAAAGCAAGTTGAGTTTTAAAAACTGACAGAATTTAGGCTCTGATGTTCCCACTCTTCTACCCCAATGCCTTTTAGCAGTTAGAGAAATAATTCAGCTAAAACAGTGGCTTGCACCCCAAAGAACATTTGCTCTGTCATGATCCCCACCCAGGTTGATTCTTTGAACTGTCTATCAACACTCTGGTAACTGCCAGTAACACAGAGAAATTCTTTACACATTCTTGAAATTTTTACTCATATTTTTGTTTGATTTTAGCTCTATATGGGATAAAAATCATTCATATAAATCAAATGATTTTAAAGTTCAAAATATCTTCTATTTGTAGTATATTTTAAAAGACATCTTCATTCTCTTCCTTACCATGTATGCATTCTCCAAAGTTTCTATGATAAACATATTTTATAAGTTAGAAGAAATATTTTTAAAAGGGAGAGCAGAGCTATTGTTATACAACAAGTTATTAAACCTAGTATGTGCTACCAACTATAATAAAACAATATTTTTTTCAGATAAGATACCCGACTCATTCAGAGGACAAAGGTAGGCAAATGAGTAAAAAAATAAAATAATTTCATCTTATATAAGGTGTTCCAGGAATTTCTCTCTGAGACGAGAATACCAGGCCTGGACACAAAAGAAAGAGCTCCAGTTGAGATCTCAAAGAAAGAGAACTATGAGAACAAAGAACCTGGTCAGAGAAAGACTTGGCTTCTTCCATGTCTGAAGGAAAGCCCTATACTGCAGAAGTGGGAAGGAGAACTGGATCAGGAAAGAGGAGGGGAAGGGAATAAGTACAAATATACAGAAACCAGATTATAAAATGAGCTTTACTTATGTTAGGATGAGGAAGTTATCCAATGCTTTTATACAAAGAAATGATGTGATTTGAATTACATTATTAAAAGTCAGTATGGGTGCTATATAGAAAATAGGCAGAGGCAGGAAGCAGAGAGCACTCAGGAAGCCTTTGCAGTAATCCAGAGAAATAATACTAGTAGCTTGAATTGGGGATGGGAAGGGTGTGTCTTAGTTTATTTTCTCATTGCTGAGACAATATACCCAACACCCAAAGTGAAGGGAGGAAAGATTTATTACAGCTTACAGTTTGTAGAAGTTTCAGTTTATAATTAGCTGGCTCCAAAACAAGGTGGCATGGCAGAAGGGCATCACAGAGGAGAAATGGTCCACAGCAAGGAAGCAGGCAAGAGTACATTATCCCTCTTCCTGTCCCTTATACTTTATGCACGTTACACCACCCTAGGGCAGATGTAACACTCACACCCTTAATCCTAGCCAAAACTAGTAACCACGCACCCTTGATCTCAACACCACCACCTTTCATCCCAGCACCACCCCTGAAAAGCCCCCAACCCCCAATGATCACTTGAGTCTTTGGGGAGATATTTAGACACAAGCCATAACATTTTGCCCCTGACCCCTGAAAGACTCGTGCACATCCCTTTATGCAAACGGCATTTAGTCCATCTCTAAGAGTTGCCCAAGTCCTAATAGTTTCAGAATTACTGAAAAGTCCTAATCCAAAGTCTCCTCTGAGATTTAAGGCAAGCTCTTACCTGCTAGCCCTATAAAAGTGAAAAGGAAGCTAAACAATTCCAACATTCAATGGCACAAGATAGACATTTCCATTCCAAAAGGTAGACATAGGGGGATACAAAGAAATGGGAACAAAGCAAGTCCAAATCCAGCAAGGCAAACATTAAGTCTGGTAGTTCCATGTCCAGCATCCGAGACAGTCTGTGGCAAGATGTTAATTACAAAGGGCTGGATGGCTCTGCCCCTACAGCACTTCCAGTAGTTATAGCTCCCATGACTTCTCTCTTGGGCCAGCTCTGCTCCTTCCTTACAGTTTTTCTCAGATTATCCACATACCTGGCTTATCGAAACTTCTGGGGTCTCCAGTACACCTTTGGCTTCACACTCACAGCTAAACACACTGCTTTCTCAGGAGCACACTACTTCATCTCCCCAGCTTTCTTTTAAATCTGGGTGTAAAGTTTCTTGACCTCACAACTCTTGCATTCTGTGTGCACCTAAAACCAGTGCCATATGGATGATGCCAAGGTCTGCTGCCAGCTTGAGAAGTAGCCAGGCTTCCTTCTCTCTTGGCTGTAGGCAGGGGTCAAGTGTCTATGAACCAAATGCTGAGGAACAATTTCCTTAGGTTGCTGCCATTCTGGAATATGGCACCTTGGGGCTTTCTTCCCAAAGCAAAGTCATTCACTTTTGCAATTGTCAGCCTTTGTAAAGACTGGAGTACTGCTGGTTCTTGTGAGGTCCTCAAGTCATCTTTTCTGTTGTCTTCTGAAATGCTTGAGTTTTTCTTGCTAGTCTTTTCAGTGACAATTTTCTCCTCTATTCCATCTTTACAGTTTGCAATTTTCCTGGAGCTTCCTTTAAACTCAAAACATTTTAAATAGTTCTGCTGGGTTCCTTGCTTTTGATTTTCAATATAGATCAGGCTACAAGCTCCCAATTGTAGCCATGCCATGGCCTCAGCATTAGACTACCTTGAAATTTCCTCTTCAAGATTAATTAGTCCACTACCTTAATCTCAGTCTCTGGACACAAAATGCAGACAAACTTTCTGCCAAGGCATAACACACATGTTCTGGAGTCCAATAGCCAGTCCAGTCTTCCTTCCTAGCAGAAACCTCCCAAGCCTGGTCTTTACCAGAAGCATTTCTATCAGCATTCTGGTTTTCTAAGCTCTGACCAGAATCTCCCATCAAGTATAGCTTAAAGCATTTTAAGGATGCTTATTCAGCCAGCATCTGCGTACCTTTCCAAACTCTTCCCACAGCTAGTTCCAAAGGCTCCTGAACCATATCATCGGGTACACCCACAGAAACAGCCCCACTCCTGGTACCAAATTCTATCTTAGTTATTTTTCTCATTGCTGAGACAAAATACCCAACACCTAAAGTTAAAAGAGAATTGTAGCTCACAGTTTGTGGAGGTTTCAGTTCATAGTTGGCTAGCATCAAGTCAGGGTGGCATGGCAGAAGGGCATCACAGAAGAGAAACAGTTCTTAGCATGGCAGGCAGAAGACAACAAAACAGTGAAGTAGTGAAGCAGCCTTCTTTCTATCCCTTACATTTTCTCCAGGACACCTGCCCTTTGAGTGGATTGCACTCAGACTCAGGGTGGGACACCCTTAATCCCAGCATCACACTCTTAATCCCAGAGTCACAACCTTAATCCTATCATCACAAATCCTAGATATATCCACCTCCAAAAAGCCCCACCTATGACAACATAAGGCTTTAGTGGGACACCTAGATACAAGCCATAACAAGTACTGGGATGGCTCCAGCTTTGCTCTTTCTCCTTATGATTGCTCTAGCCATTATGCATCTTTTGTGTTTTCACACAAATTTCAGTATTGTTTTTTCTAGTTCTGTGAAGACTATCACCTTAATCATTTCCAGTTGCATTGATTGGAGTGTTTATTTCATGATAAGGTGGGTTAAGGGTTGATCTATCTTGTTTATTCTTTTGAAGAACCAGCTCTTTGACTCACTGATTTTTTTTTTGTATTTTTTAGTCTCAATTTCATTAATATCTGTTCTGGTCTTTAGAACATCCTTTCTTGTACTAGCTTTGGATTTGGATTATTCTTGTTTTTCTTTTTTGGGGATCTTGAAGTGTATCTTTAGTTTATTTATCTGGGCTCACATTATTATTCTGATGTGGATATTCACAATTACAAACTTCCCTCTTAGGGCTGCTTTTATTGTATCCCATAAGTAGTGGCATTTATTCAACTATTCATCTCTCCAGGAATAAGATGACCAAATAGATCATGACCTATAAATTAAAAATTGAGGGGCGAAAAATAAAACAAAATGGACCAAAAATGCATACCCACTATTAAACAAGAGATTTCTTGAATTGTTTAAAAATCAGATGCCATTTCTCCAAATTAATGTTATAAACTCAGAGACTCTACATTTTTTATGTGCTAACTTCTTAGACTAGGTGACTTGAATTCATCAATAACAACAAATCTTGTTCTGTGTCCTTCCTGCCACTCATGATTAATCCCTATGCTGAATGTTCTAAAAATTAGTTTTAAAATATTCTACAAAGAGACAAGGTAAATGGGGTGGAAGTAGGGGAGGTCTTTAAAAAAATGAGAGCCTTGGATATTTTGATCCTCAATCTGTATAGTACTGAGTCACTTTAAAAATATGAGATTTTTTTTAGGCTCCAACTTCAGTTCCTTTTTATGAGAAATAAACACCTAATCATTTGAAATTTAATCTGAATCTCCAGAAGATTAATTTAAAGCTTAGCAAAAGCATGTAGAAGTATAGGGGACTGAGCTCCAAGTACAATCACTTTCTTCCCATCCCAAACCTGTCTATCTAATGCCAGAAAAGTTCTGAAGTAGTATAAACAAAGACAGAGATTATTAGAATCTTGAAGATTCTTTTTGGACATGTGAGTGACCCTTGTCATGGGAATCAAGTGATGTTCTTAATAATCTTGATACAGACAGAAAATTTAAGAACACTACTACGTCCTTATCCCAGAGCATGTCTTTTGAATCCTCTCAGATCATTGATAATGTTCATGTTATCTACCAAGTTAGCCTTAAGTTAATATTTCTTAATTACTTTTCTCCAGAAAATTTGATAGTTTTACCCATGAGATTGGTAGACAATAGTATTCGAGTTATTGAATTAATGGGTTAGGCTTAACACAGCTATTGTTCAATAATATTTCAGACGACATTAAAAATCCCACTTCTAATGGGGGTTTTCTGAGAATCCAAATGGATTTCATGCATTTTAAGCGAGCACCTACCCCTGAGCTACACCCCCAGCCCAAAAGTCTCACATTTTTCCTGCCCTAAGTCATCAAGCAGCTGCATTTAGATGAATGTTTAGAGAGTACTAAGTAAATACACTTATCCATTCTTTTTTTTAATTCAGAAACTTTCTAAATGCAAGAATCATGCATAACCCCAATGACCTCCACAACAATGCTCTTTTACAAAGTAAAGGGTCAACCTACTCTTACAAAAGTGTTTACCTAGAAAATAGTTAAACTAATGTAGTTATTTCAGGAGATGAGAGACAAAGGAAGTACCTTGAAGCAAGCAATATGAAGTACATGTTTTACTTTGTTTTATTCACGGGTATATTCAAGTGAATAGAAAAAAAATACCTAGCAAAGAGTAAATACTCAATATATATTAAATTAATAATGAGCAAACATCTTTCAAACAAAAAATAAAGTCATTCTGCTCTTCCCAGTATATTCAGGAATTATTGCTATCCACAGACTGATGAAAAGCTTCCACACCCCCAGCAACTCCAGCACCAGCACTGGCTTCATCCTCCTGGGCTTCCCCTGCCCAAGGGAGGGGCAGATCCTCCTCTTTGTGCTCTTCTCTGCTGTCTACCTGCTCACCCTCATGGGAAACGCTTCCATCATCTGTGCCGTGCGCTGGGATCTGAGACTGCACACACCCATGTACATCCTGCTGGCCAACTTCTCCTTCCTGGAGATCTGGTATGTTACTTCCACAGTCCCCAACATGTTGGCCAACTTGCTCTCTGACACGAAGGTCATCTCCTTCTCTGGGTGCTTTCTCCAGTTCTATTTCTTTTTCTCCTTGGGTTCCACGGAATGTTTTTTCCTGGCAGTTATGGCCTTTGATCGGTACTTTGCCATCTGCAGGCCTTTACACTATCCATCCATTATGACCAAACGTCTCTGCACTAATCTTGTGTTAGGCTGCTGGATTCTTGGTTTCCTCTGGTTTCCAGTCCCCATCGCCATCATTTCACAGATGTCCTTCTGTGGATCCAGGATTATTGACCACTTCCTGTGTGACCCAGTTCCTCTGTTAGCCCTCACCTGTTCTAGATCCCCTATAATGGAGTTCTTCTGGACAATTATAAGTTCTCTGCTCCTGTTTATTCCTTTCTTCTGTATCATGGGGTCCTATGCTCTGGTTCTCAGAGCAGTATTGAGAGTTCCTTCAGCAGCAGGACGAAGAAAGGCCTTCTCTACCTGTGGGTCACATCTGACTGTAGTTTCACTCTTCTATGGCTCAGTGATGGTCATGTATCTGAGCCCAACTTCTGAACATGAAGTTGGAATGCAAAAGCTTGTTACCTTGTTTTATTCTGTAGGAACCCCATTCATTAATCCTGTGATCTATAGTTTGAGAAACAAAGACATGAAACATGCCCTACAGAAATTTCTTGGAACATGAAAGTAAGAACCTTGACCCTCCCAAAAAATTCTTGCAAGCAACTCAACACCAAAAATAATAATACAATTTAAGATGGGAACATGATGTGAATAGACAACTCTCACAAAAGGATATACAAATGGCCAGCAAGTAATAAAAAAGTATTCAATATCCCTAATCATCAGAAAAATTCAAATTCAAATTGCAATGAATATCTCTTCCCAGTTAAAATTCCTAAAAGACAAAAGTAACAAATGCTGGCAGATGTATGAAGAGCTCCACAAACATATCTATCACTGTTGGTGTGAATGCATATTAGTACAGCCACTCTGGAGAACAGAAAGGAGGTTCAACAAATAAAAAAATAGAACTGCCATATGATCCAGGTATCCCATTAATAGATCTATACCCCAAAATAAGTGATATTGGTAGGTAAAAAAAGATATCTGACCTGGCATGTTTATTGAAGCACTAGTCACAATTTGATTCCAAGATATGTAATCATATCTTGTGCTTTGGGATCAGGACCTACCCACACAGAAACATGGGTAGAACTGGAGAACATTATGTTAAGTGACATGTCAAGCACAGAAAGGCAAATATTGCATGTTTTCATCTATATGTGGAAGCTAAAGTGTTGGTTTCATAAAAGTAGAGAATACATAGAGTTTACCAGAATCTAGCAAGAGTAAAGAAAGGACATAAAAAGAATATAGTTGAAAAGTCTATTGGTTAATCTTAACTGACTGGATTAAGAGATTTCTGTAGAGGTGATTGGGTTGTGAAGGGCACTAATCATATCAATGGATCAATTGAATGGGCTATTAGGAGGCAAGGTTTAGTTGGAAGAAGTGAGTCATGTGGGCATGGCCTTGGAGACTAGATCTGGTCCCTGTTCCCTTCTTCTAGTGCTATTTCCCCTGCTCTCTGCTTCTAAGCACCATAAAGTAACAATTTGCTTCACCACACTCTTCCACCATGGTGTTCTGCCTCACCTCAGACTCACAATAATGGAACCAGGAAATCATGGTTTCTTGATTTCCATGAAAATGAAACCATGAGCCAAATAAATCATTTCCTACTTTAAGTTATGTATGTCAGGCATTTGTCCCTGCAACAGGAAACCTAATACAGTGGATACAAGTGCACAATATAGTGATGCAATTGGATAAGTGGGGTTAACTTCTAATATTCTATAGCATAGAAGAATAACTATGGTTAATGACTGCTGGTTGCATATTTTTGAATAACTAGTTGAGAAAGTGTTGAATATTCTCAGCATAAAGAGATGATAAATGTTTCAAGTGACAAGGCTGAATTGATTACTATACATTGTACAAATGTGTTGAAATGTCACACTGTACCTCATAAAGATGTGCAACTATAATGTTATAAAATAGATTAAAATCTATTATTAAAAGGAAAAAATCCTTGCACAACTGGCCTAGCTTCATACTTTTCCAGCTGAAAATTTTAAGTGAAAAGCTGGTACCAATCTAATAATTGTTCATCCCATGATACTTGGCCAATACATATAATCATACATATATATGTACAAGAGTATTCATTGCTACATTGTTTGTAACAGCAAATTATTGGAAACTATTAAATTCTCATTAATTTTGTTTAGGTTTAATCATGATATAGCCATATAACAGACTATCTGTTTCTTTTTAAATAAGGGAGTTTTAGTTGCACAGATAAAGAAAACCCAGTAATTATGGTGGGATGGTGTAGCATTTGCCCAGGTACCAATAACTGGTCATGAAAGAGAACAAGCAGCTCTTACTAGTGCCCAAGGGAAAGAAGTAGAAGTAAGCAAAACAACAAGAGAAGGAAATAGAATTGGATTGAGGATTGATTAAAGGTTGTGGATTGTGGGGGAAACATGCAAGAATGAAGTCACACCCTATAACTCATCAGCCCAGGCTGGAAGAGCAAACTCATGACCTGTGCTTTAATTCAAGTTTTGCCACTCACTAGTTGTCCAATGGCAGAAAGTGATAAAAATTCTGTGAGGTGGCTTCCTTTATAGGTAAGATTAAATCTAGCCTTTCTAAACCCTAGAGGCACAAAAAGGATGAAATGAGATTGTTGTATACAAATTGCTCTCATTGCTATGTAGTCTCAGCAATTGGTTTTATAATGATTATTCCATATATTTTGCATTAAACTGAGAATAGGAGAAAAGTATATTGTCAACCTTCAACTTACAATTCAATAAGATTAAAAAGAGATTGTCAGAAATTTAGGCTAATATTCCAAACTTACTTTGAATCAATAGTAGAGTAAAGTGATACATAGAAATAAGGATAACTGTTATTAAGGCTATGATGCGATTTGGGATGGCAGACTGTGAAGGGATCTGCCTTCTCTGAACTAAGATTGTAATTCCAGGTAGACACAGGTCATGTATAAGTTGAGTATCTCTTATCCTAAGTGCTTGGGCCCAGCAGTATTTCAAATTTCAATTTTTTTAAATTTTGGAATACTTGCATATACATAATGGATATGTTAGGGCATAAACACAAAACAAGTCTAAACACAAAATTTGTTTATGTTTAATATACATAATATAAACAAATAATATAACATACATAAGCTGAAGATCATCTTATACAGCATTTTTGGTGCATCTGCCTTTTCACTGCAATATACCACCTGGGTTTGCAGGTGATGGGATTCTCACTTGTAGTATTCCAGGTCACTACTCAAAAAGTTCTGGATTTTGAGGCATTTGGACTTGAGATTTCTGTATTAAAGATATTCAGTCTATATAGTGTAGAAACGGTCAGCCCTACTCTAATTCAATGTGAACTAAACTGTCAAATAGTTAATATAAAAAATTAATATAAAGGCTTAGAGGAAGGGGATTCTGGGCTGCTGTCCAACGCACCGAACGCAGCCCAGAAGAAGGGGCTTCTGAGCTGCCGTCCCACTGCTCCCAGGCGGGTGGAAGGGGCTACAAGGCTACAGTCCTTCCAGATGCTCCCAGCCCAGAGGTAGGGGCATTCGGGCCACCCTGCCTCGCACCACTCCCAGACCAGAGGGAGGGGCTTCCAGGCTGCTGTCCATCCCACCTATCCCAGTCCAGAGGAAGGGGCTTCTGAACTGTCATCCCAACATTGCCAGCCCAGAGGAAGGGGCTTCCAGGCCGCTGTCCTTCCTGCTGCTCCTGGCCCAGAAATAAGGGCTTCTGGGCCACCAGTCATCCCATCATTCTCAGCCCAGAGGAAGGGGCTTCTGAGCCACTGTCCCACCTCTCCCAGCTCAGAGGAGGTGAGCCATGTGGGCACCAACAGCAAACCCCCCCCCCCCGAGGTTGAAATGAAAAGACACATAAATAAGTCTCAAAATCAGACGTCCCGATCACCTACAGCAACCCCAAAGGGAAATGAGATGGAACGCTCTAATACTCAACCACCTGGACACACTGAACTGGAAACAAAAAAGGATCTGGAAAAAATGAAATCAGAAATAATTTCTCAGATAACAGCAGAGATTGTGCTCGTAGTGCAAGACATGATTAATAAATCTAGAGAAGAGCTGAGGAACATGATGGAATCCCAACATAGGAAACAAATGGAATCCATAAAACAGATGAAAATAGATTTCCAGGAGACGAAAAACTCCATTGAAAGTCTACACAGCAGAATGAGCCAATGTGAGGACAGAATTTTAGATACAGAAGATAAGATTGCAATTAATGACTAGGAAAAGGACAATTGTTTCAAAATTATAAGGGAAAAGGAGAAATCAATCCAGCAGCTGCTAGATGATGCAAAAAAGAATAACATAAGACTGATTGGGCTCAATGAAGAAACAGGAGAGAGTGCAGATAACATTTAAAAACTCTTCACAGAAATAATGTCAGAAAACTTCCAAAGCAGGGGAAAAGAGCTTGACATACAGATAAGTGAGGCATATAGGACTCCAAATAGACTTGATCAAAAAAAATCTACACATAGGCATAGAATTCTTAAGATTCCAGAAACACAACAGAAGAACAAAGTTCTCCAAGCAGTCAGAGAAAAGAAACAAACCACATACAAAGAAAGCCCATCAGAATCACAGCAGACTTCTCAACACAAACCATCAAGGCGAGAAGAGCTTGGAGTGACATATTCCAAGCCCTAAAAGAAAACAGCCTCCAACCCAGATTGATGTACCCTGCAAAACTATCTTTCAAAATTGATGGAGAAATGAGATACTTTCATGACAAAGAGCACCTTAGGAACTTCGTGAATACCAAACCAGCACTCCAAAGAATTTTACACAATATCCTAGGAACAGACATTGAGGATCACAACCCCAGGAAGCAAAGCAGAATGACCCCATCTGGCATGACAAGAAATTAAATGTAAAGGGGGAGAACCGAACAAAAAGAAAAACTCAGAGTTTTGAATCCAACAAAAAGAAAAGGTCATGTCTATGATAAGTCAATATGTTTCAGTTATAACCATCAACGTTAATGGTCTCAATTCACCAATCAAAAGAAATAGACTGGCAGAATGGGTCAAGAAGCAAACTCCAATAATATACTGCATACAAGAAACACACTTAATTCAAAAGGAAACTCATAGACTGAAAGGTAAAAGGTGGAAAACTATACATCATGTGACAGGAACCGAAGAAAAGCAGGAGTAGCTATCCTCTTTGTAGATCAAGTAGATTTCAAACCAACACTGATTAAGAGAGATGAAGAAGGACACTACATCCTTGTAAAGGAAACAATCCAACACCTAGAGATCACAACCATAAGCATATATGCACCAAACACTAGTGCACCCAACTATATAAAACAAATACTAATGGACATGAAAAGTCATATATGCACTAATACATTAGTAGTGGGGGACCTCAATACCCCACTATCAAAAATAGACATATCAACTAGGCAAAAAATAAGTAATGAAATACTAGAGCTCAATCGAACTCTTGAACAAATGAACTTAACAGATGTTTAGAGTCTTCCACCACACAAAATCAGAATAAACATTCTTCTCAGCTGCACATGGGTCATTCTCCAAAATAGACCACATACTCACACATAGAACATGTTTAAGTAAGTGCAAAGGAATTGAAGTTATCCCCTGTCTATTATCAGACCATAGTGCAATGAAATTGGAGATCCATAGCAAAAGAAATTGGAAAAATTTCATAAACACATGGAAATTGAACAACACACTTCTAAATAACTAATGGATCACAGAGGAAATTAAGGAAGAAATCAGACAGTTCCTTCAATTAAATGACAATGACAATGCAATGTATCAGAATCTATGGGACACAATGAAAGCAGTCTTATGAGGGAAATTCATAGCAGTGAATACAGATATTAGGAAAACAGAGCGAACCCAATTCAAAAACCTGATGCTGAACCTCAAGAATCTAGAAAAAGAAGAGCAGGAAAAACCCAAAGCTCATACAAGGGAGGAAATTATAAAGATCAGAGGAGAAATCAATGCAATGGAGACTAAGAGAATGATACAAAAAATCAATGTAGCCAAGAGTTGGTTCTTCGAAAGAATCAACAAAATTGACAAACCTTTAGCCAACCTTATCAGAAAAAGGAAAGAAAAGGCCCAAATCCATGAAATTAGGAATGAAAAGGGTGAAATGACAACAGACCCAGCAGAAATCCAGAGGATCATCAATACCTACTTCCAGAACCTATATGCCAATAAGATGGACAACACAGAAGAAATGGACAGATTCCTAGATATATATGAATTACCAAAGTTAAGCGAAGAAGACCTAAAAATTCTGAACAACCCAATATCAACCAATGAAATTGAAAGCGTAATTAAAAACTTATCAACTAAGAAAAGCCCAGGCCCTAATGACTTCACTGCTGAATTCTACAAGGCATTTACAGAGGAACTGCTGCCACTACTGTTGAAACTCTTCAATGAAATTGAAAGGGAAGCAATACTCCCAAATTCATTCCTGGAAGCAAGCATTACCTTGATCCCCAAAGGAGAGAATGACCCAACCGAAAAGGAGAACTATAGGCCAATCTCACTAATGAACATAGATGCAAAAATCCTTAATAAGATACTGGCAAACAGAATGCAGAAGATCATCAAGAAGATAATACACCCTGATCAAGTGGGATTCATCCCAGGGATGCAGGGATGGTTCAATATACGAAAATCAATCAATGTAATACACTATATCAATAGAGCCAAGGACAAAAACCATATGATTATCTCCATAGATGCAGAAAAAGCATTTGACAAAATCCAACATGCATTTATGATAAAAACCCTACAAAGAATTGGAATAGATGGTCTCTACCTCAAACTGATAGAAGCCATCTATGAAAAACCAACAGCCAATGTCCTACTAAATGGTCAAAAACTGAAATCCTTCACACTAAAATCAGGAACAAGACAAGGATGTCCACTATCACCACTCTTGTTCAATATAGTTTCAGAAACATTAGCTACCACAATTAGACAAGAGAAAGAAATAAAAGGAATAAAGATAGGTAATGAAGAAGTCAAATTGTCATTCTTTGCAGATGACATGATACTCTATATAGAAGACCCCAAGAACTCCACCAAAAGTCTTCTAGACTTAATAACCAAATTCTGTAAAGTAGCTGGTAACAAGGTCAACACACAAAAAACAATAGCTTTCCTCTACATGAATGACAGACTCACTGAGAGAGAAATAGGGCAAATAGTTCCTTTCACAATAGCATCCAAAAAACTGAAATACCTAGGAATCAACCTAAAGAAAGAAATCAAAGACCTCTTCTCTGAAAACTATGGCACTATGAAAAGAGAGATTGAAGATGATAATCAGAAAATGGACAGACATCCCCTGCTCCTAGGTAGGAAGGATAAATGTAGTGAAAATGGCCATACTTCCAAAACTGCTAAATAGATTTAATGCAATTCCAATTGAGATGCCAGCAGCATACTTCATGGACCTTGAGAAAATAATCTAAAAATGCATTTAGAACAAAAAGAGACCCAGAATAGCAAAAGCAATTCTAGGTAACAGAGACATGGCAGGGGGTATCACAATCCCCAACCTGCAACTCTGCTACAAAGCTACTGTGATAAAAACAGCATGGTACTGGCAAAGAAACAGACCTGAAGACCAGTGGAACAGATTAGAAGATGCAGAAACAACGCCAGACACACTCAGCCATCTCATCTTCGATAAAGGAGCCAAACACCCTCACTGGAGGAAAGATAGTCTCTTTAATATATGGTGCTGGAAAAATTGGGCTTCAACTTGCCAAAGATTAAAACTAAGACCTGTATCTCTCATCATGCACTAAACTAAAATCAAAATGGATTATAGATCTAGATATTAAAATAGAAACTCTGAATCAGTTGAAACAGAGGTTAGGTAGCACTCTTGAAGACATCAGTGTAGGAAAAGATTTTATGAACAAAACCTCAGTTGCCCATGAACTAGCACAAACAATCAACAAATGGGATCTCTTCTTATTAAAAAGCTTCTGCACAGCAAGAGAAACCACCAGCAGTGTGAAGAGACAACCCACAATGGGGGAAAATATTTTCACCTGCTGTTCCTCAGACAAAGGTCTACTATCTACAATTGGTAAAGAACTTAAAAAGATCAGACCTCCCAAATTTAAAGACCCAATCCAAAAATGGACCTCTGAGATGAACAGACATTTCTCAGACAAAAACGTAGAAATAGCAAATAAACATATGAAAAAATGTTCAACATCACTGGTCATTTGAGAGATGCAAATAAAAACAGCTCTGAGATTCCACCTCACTCCAGAAAGAATGGCTGCTATCATGAAATCAACCAATAACAAATGCTGGCGGAGCTGTGGGGAAAGAGGAACCCTGCTCCACTGCTGGTGGGAGTGTCGACTGGTGCAAGCACTGTGGAAATCAGTATGGAGATCCCTCAAAGAACTAGGACTGGATGTCCCATTTGACTCCACTATTCCACTGCTGGGGATCTTCCCCAAAGAATTAAAAGAATCATACCACAGTGATATATGTGCACCCATGTTCATAGCAGCACAGTTTGTAATAGCTAAAACTTGGAAACAGCCCAAATGCCCATCAACTGGAGACTGGATAAAGAAAATGTGGGGTTTTTATAAAATGGAGTTCTACTCAGCCATAAAAAATGAGAAATTAGAGACATTTATAGCTAAGTGGATGCACATTGAGGCGCTACTCTTAAGTGAAATAAATAGGACACACATGTATAAATACCGAATAGTTTCTCTGGTGTGAGAAACTGAAAGTGTAAATATGGACTAAATGTATATTAGGTAATGTGAAATAGGAAGAAAAAGGACAAAGGGGAAGGAAGTGAGAGGGCTAGGCGAAAGGATAGAAGGGAATGGGATTAATATGAGAAAATGGAAAAATAGGAACAAAATCTTTGTAAATAGGGAAGACTGGAGGGGTTGAAGGGAGGGCTGGGCAAGGGTGAAAAATAAGAACCAAGAGAGACTATGTAAAGCTGCAAATTTCCAATGATGAATGTCATTATATTGTATACCTAAAATGTACCAATGATT
>NW_028258402.1:43958-140060 GCF_053883595.1 Heterocephalus glaber
AATCATTGGTACATTTTAGGTATACAATATAATGACATTCATCATTGGAAATTTGCACCTTTACGTAATCTCTCTTGGTTCTTATTTTTCACCCTTGCCCAGCCCTCCCTTCAACCCCTCCAGTCTTCCCTATTTACAAAGATTTTGTTCCTATTTTTCCATTTTCTCATATTAATCCCATTCCCTTCTATCCTTTCGCCTAGCCCTCTCACTTCCTTCCCCTTTGTCCTTTTTCTTCCTATTTCACATTACCTAATATACATTTAGTCCATATTTACACTTTCAGTTTCTCACACCAGAGAAACTATTCGGTATTTATACATGTGTGTCCTATTTATTTCACTTAAGAGTAGCGCCTCAATGTGCATCCACTTAGCTATAAATGTCTCTAATTTCTCATTTTTTATGGCTGAGTAGAACTCCATTTTATAAAAACCCCACATTTTCTTTATCCAGTCTCCAGTTGATGGGCATTTGGGCTGTTTCCAAGTTTTAGCTATTACAAACTGTGCTGCTATGAACATGGGTGCACATATATCACTGTGGTATGATTCTTTTAATTCTTTGGGGAAGATCCCCAGCAGTGGAATAGTGGAGTCAAATGGGACATCCAGTCCTAGTTCTTTGAGGGATCTCCATACTGATTTCCACAGTGCTTGCACCAGTCGACACTCCCACCAGCAGTGGAGCAGGGTTCCTCTTTCCCCACAGCTCCGCCAGCATTTGTTATTGGTTGATTTCATGATAGCAGCCATTCTTTCTGGAGTGAGGTGGAATCTCAGAGCTGTTTTTATTTGCATCTCTCAAATGACCAGTGATGTTGAACATTTTTTCATATGTTTATTTGCTATTTCTACGTTTTTGTCTGAGAAATGTCTGTTCATCTCAGAGGTCCATTTTTGGATTGGGTCTTTAAATTTGGGAGGTCTGATCTTTTTAAGTTCTTTACCAATTGTAGATAGTAGACCTTTGTCTGAGGAACAGCAGGTGAAAATATTTTCCCCCATTGTGGGTTGTCTCTTCACACTGCTGGTGGTTTCTCTTGCTGTGCAGAAGCTTTTTAATAAGAAGAGATCCCATTTGTTGATTGTTTGTGCTAGTTCATGGGCAACTGAGGTTTTGTTCATAAAATCTTTTCCTACACTGATGTCTTCAAGAGTGCTACCTAACCTCTGTTTCAACTGATTCAGAGTTTCTATTTTAATATCTAGATCTATAATCCATTTTGATTTTAGTTTAGTGCATGATGAGAGATACAGGTCTTAGTTTTAATCTTTGGCAAGTTGAAGCCCAATTTTTCCAGCACCATTTATTAAAGAGACTATCTTTCCTCCAGTGAGGGTGTTTGGCTCCTTTATCGAAGATGAGATGGCTGAGTGTGTCTGGCGTTGTTTCTGCATCTTCTAATCTGTTCCACTGGTCTTCAGGTCTGTTTCTTTGCCAGTACCATGCTGTTTTTATCACAGTAGCTTTGTAGCAGAGTTGCAGGTTGGGGATTGTGATACCCCCTGCCATGTCTCTGTTACCTAGAATTGCTTTTGCTATTCTGGGTCTCTTTTTGTTCTAAATGCATTTTTAGATTATTTTCTCAAGGTCCATGAAGTATGCTGCTGGCATCTCAATTGGAATTGCATTAAATCTATTTAGCAGTTTTGGAAGTATGGCCATTTTCACTACATTTATCCTTCCTACCTAGGAGCAGGGGATGTCTGTCCATTTTCTGATTATCATCTTCAATCTCTCTTTTCATAGTGCCATAGTTTTCAGAGAAGAGGTCTTTGATTTCTTTCTTTAGGTTGATTCCTAGGTATTTCAGTTTTTTGGATGCTATTGTGAAAGGAACTATTTGCCCTATTTCTCTCTCAGTGAGTCTGTCATTCATGTAGAGGAAAGCTATTGTTTTTTGTGTGTTGACCTTGTTACCAGCTACTTTACAGAATTTGGTTATTAAGTCTAGAAGACTTTTGGTGGAGTTCTTGGGGTCTTCTATATAGAGTATCATGTCATCTGCAAAGAATGACAATTTGACTTCTTCATTACCTATCTTTATTCCTTTTATTTCTTTCTCTTGTCTAATTGTGGTAGCTAATGTTTCTGAAACTATATTGAACAAGAGTGGTGATAGTGGACATCCTTGTCTTGTTCCTGATTTTAGTGTGAAGGATTTCAGTTTTTGACCATTTAGTAGGACATTGGCTGTTGGTTTTTCATAGATGGCTTCTATCAGTTTGAGGTAGAGACCATCTATTCCAATTCTTTGTAGGGTTTTTATCATAAATGCATGTTGGATTTTGTCAAATGCTTTTTCTGCATCTATGGAGATAATCATATGGTTTTTGTCCTTGGCTCTATTGATATAGTGTATTACATTGATTGATTTTCGTATATTGAACCATCCCTGCATCCCTGGGATGAATCCCACTTGATCAGGGTGTATTATCTTCTTGATGATCTTCTGCATTCTGTTTGCCAGTATCTTATTAAGGATTTTTGCATCTATGTTCATTAGTGAGATTGGCCTATAGTTCTCCTTTTCGGTTGGGTCATTCTCTCCTTTGGGGATCAAGGTAATGCTTGCTTCCAGGAATGAATTTGGGAGTATTGCTTCCCTTTCAATTTCATTGAAGAGTTTCAACAGTAGTGGCAGCAGTTCCTCTGTAAATGCCTTGTAGAATTCAGCAGTGAAGTCATTAGGGCCTGGGCTTTTCTTAGTTGATAAGTTTTTAATTACGCTTTCAATTTCATTGGTTGATATTGGGTTGTTCAGAATTTTTAGGTCTTCTTCGCTTAACTTTGGTAATTCATATATATCTAGGAATCTGTCCATTTCTTCTGTGTTGTCCATCTTATTGGCATATAGGTTCTGGAAGTAGGTATTGATGATCCTCTGGATTTCTGCTGGGTCTGTTGTCATTTCACCCTTTTCATTCCTAATTTCATGGATTTGGGCCTTTTCTTTCCTTTTTCTGATAAGGTTGGCTAAAGGTTTGTCAATTTTGTTGATTCTTTCGAAGAACCAACTCTTGGCTACATTGATTTTTTGTATCATTCTCTTAGTCTCCATTGCATTGATTTCTCCTCTGATCTTTATAATTTCCTCCCTTGTATGAGCTTTGGGTTTTTCCTGCTCTTCTTTTTCTAGATTCTTGAGGTTCAGCATCAGGTTTTTGAATTGGGTTCGCTCTGTTTTCCTAATATCTGTATTCACTGCTATGAATTTCCCTCATAAGACTGCTTTCATTGTGTCCCATAGATTCTGATACATTGCATTGTCATTGTCATTTAATTGAAGGAACTGTCTGATTTCTTCCTTAATTTCCTCTGTGATCCATTAGTTATTTAGAAGTGTGTTGTTCAATTTCCATGTGTTTATGAAATTTTTCCAATTTCTTTTGCTATGGATCTCCAATTTCATTGCACTATGGTCTGATAATAGACAGGGGATAACTTCAATTCCTTTGCACTTACTTAAACATGTTCTATGTGTGAGTATGTGGTCTATTTTGGAGAATGACCCATGTGCAGCTGAGAAGAATGTTTATTCTGATTTTGTGTGGTGGAAGACTCTAAACATCTGTTAAGTTCATTTGTTCAAGAGTTCGATTGAGCTCTAGTATTTCATTACTTATTTTTTGCCTAGTTGATATGTCTATTTTTGATAGTGGGGTATTGAGGTCCCCCACTACTAATGTATTAGTGCATATATGACTTTTCATGTCCATTAGTATTTGTTTTATATAGTTGGGTGCACTAGTGTTTGGTGCATATATGCTTATGGTTGTGATCTCTAGGTGTTGGATTGTTTCCTTTACAAGGATGTAGTGTCCTTCTTCATCTCTCTTAATCAGTGTTGGTTTGAAATCTACTTGATCTACAAAGAGGATAGCTACTCCTGCTTTTCTTCGGTTCCTGTCACATGATGTATAGTTTTCCACCTTTTACCTTTCAGTCTATGAGTTTCCTTTTGAATTAAGTGTGTTTCTTGTATGCAGTATATTATTGGAGTTTGCTTCTTGACCCATTCTGCCAGTCTATTTCTTTTGATTGGTGAATTGAGACCATTAACGTTGATGGTTATAACTGAAACATATTGACTTATCATAGACATGACCTTTTCTTTTTGTTGGATTCAAAACTCTGAGTTTTTCTTTTTGTTCGGTTCTCCCCCTTTACATTTAATTTCTTGTCATGCCAGATGGGGTCATTCTGCTTTGCTTCCTGGGGTTGTGATCCTCAATGTCTGTTCCTAGGATATTGTGTAAAATTCTTTGGAGTGCTGGTTTGGTATTCACGAAGTTCCTAAGGTGCTCTTTGTCATGAAAGTATCTCATTTCTCCATCAATTTTGAAAGATAGTTTTGCAGGGTACATCAATCTGGGTTGGAGGCTGTTTTCTTTTAGGGCTTGGAATATGTCACTCCAAGCTCTTCTCGCCTTGATGGTTTGTGTTGAGAAGTCTGCTGTGATTCTGATGGGCTTTCTTTGTATGTGGTTTGTTTCTTTTCTCTGACTGCTTGGAGAACTTTGTTCTTCTGTTGTGTTTCTGGAATCTTAAGAATTCTATGCCTATGTGTAGATTTTTTTTGATCAAGTCTATTTGGAGTCCTATATGCCTCACTTATCTGTATGTCAAGCTCTTTTCCCCTGCTTTGGAAGTTTTCTGACATTATTTCTGTGAAGAGTTTTTAAATGTTATCTGCACTCTCTCCTGTTTCTTCATTGAGCCCAATCAGTCTTATGTTATTCTTTTTTGCATCATCTAGCAGCTGCTGGATTGATTTCTCCTTTTCCCTTATAATTTTGAAACAATTGTCCTTTTCCTAGTCATTAATTGCAATCTTATCTTCTGTATCTAAAATTCTGTCCTCACATTGGCTCATTCTGCTGTGTAGACTTTCAATGGAGTTTTTCGTCTCCTGGAAATCTATTTTCATCTGTTTTATGGATTCCATTTGTTTCCTATGTTGGGATTCCATCATGTTCCTCAGCTCTTCTCTAGATTTATTAATCATGTCTTGCACTACGAGCACAATCTCTGCTGTTATCTGAGAAATTATTTCTGATTTCATTTTTTCCAGATCCTTTTTTGTTTCCAGTTCAGTGTGTCCAGGTGGTTGAGTATTAGAGCGTTCCATCTCATTTCCCTTTGGGGTTGCTGTAGGTGATCGGGACGTCTGATTTTGAGACTTATTTATGTGTCTTTTCATTTCAACCTCGGGGGGGGGGGGTTTGCTGTTGGTGCCCACATGGCTCACCTCCTCTGAGCTGGGAGAGGTGGGACAGTGGCTCAGAAGCCCCTTCCTCTGGGCTGAGAATGATGGGATGACTGGTGGCCCAGAAGCCCTTATTTCTGGGCCAGGAGCAGCAGGAAGGACAGCGGCCTGGAAGCCCCTTCCTCTGGGCTGGCAATGTTGGGATGACAGTTCAGAAGCCCCTTCCTCTGGACTGGGATAGGTGGGATGGACAGCAGCCTGGAAGCCCCTCCCTCTGGTCTGGGAGTGGTGCGAGGCAGGGTGGCCCGAATGCCCCTACCTCTGGGCTGGGAGCATCTGGAAGGACTGTAGCCTTGTAGCCCCTTCCACCCGCCTGGGAGCAGTGGGACGGCAGCTCAGAAGCCCCTTCTTCTGGGCTGCGTTCGGTGCGTTGGACAGCAGCCCAGAATCCCCTTCCTCTAAGCCTTTATATTAATTTTTTATATTAACTATTTGACAGTTTAGTTCACATTGAATTAGAGTAGGGCTGACCGTTTCTACACTATATAGACTGAATATCTTTAATACAGAAATCTCAAGTCCAAATGCCTCAAAATCCAGAACTTTTTGAGTAGTGACCTGGAATACTACAAGTGAGAATCCCATCACCTGCAAACCCAGGTGGTATATTGCAGTGAAAAGGCAGATGCACCAAAAATGCTGTATAAGATGATCTTCAGCTTATGTATGTTATATTATTTGTTTATATTATGTATATTAAACATAAACAAATTTTGTGTTTAGACTTGTTTTGTGTTTATGCCCTAACATATCCATTATGTATATGCAAGTATTCCAAAATTTAAAAAAATTGAAATTTGAAATACTGCTGGGCCCAAGCACTTAGGATAAGAGATACTCAACTTATACATGACCTGTGTCTACCTGGAATTACAATCTTAGTTCAGAGAAGGCAGATCCCTTCACAGTCTGCCATCCCAAATCGCATCATAGCCTTAATAACAGTTATCCTTATTTCTATGTATCACTTTACTCTACTATTGATTCAAAGTAAGTTTGGAATATTAGCCTAAATTTCTGACAATCTCTTTTTAATCTTATTGAATTGTAAGTTGAAGGTTGACAATATACTTTTCTCCTATTCTCAGTTTAATGCAAAATATATGGAATAATCATTATAAAACCAATTGCTGAGACTACATAGCAATGAGAGCAATTTGTATACAACAATCTCATTTCATCCTTTTTGTGCCTCTAGGGTTTAGAAAGGCTAGATTTAATCTTACCTATAAAGGAAGCCACCTCACAGAATTTTTATCACTTTCTGCCATTGGACAACTAGTGAGTGGCAAAACTTGAATTAAAGCACAGGTCATGAGTTTGCTCTTCCAGCCTGGGCTGATGAGTTATAGGGTGTGACTTCATTCTTGCATGTTTCCCCCACAATCCACAACCTTTAATCAATCCTCAATCCAATTCTATTTCCTTCTCTTGTTGTTTTGCTTACTTCTACTTCTTTCCCTTGGGCACTAGTAAGAGCTGCTTGTTCTCTTTCATGACCAGTTATTGGTACCTGGGCAAATGCTACACCATCCCACCATAATTACTGGGTTTTCTTTATCTGTGCAACTAAAACTCCCTTATTTAAAAAGAAACAGATAGTCTGTTATATGGCTATATCATGATTAAACCTAAACAAAATTAATGAGAATTTAATAGTTTCCAATAATTTGCTGTTACAAACAATGTAGCAATGAATACTCTTGTACATATATATGTATGATTATATGTATTGGCCAAGTATCATGGGATGAACAATTATTAGATTGGTACCAGCTTTTCACTTAAAATTTTCAGCTGGAAAAGTATGAAGCTAGGCCAGTTGTGCAAGGATTTTTTCCTTTTAATAATAGATTTTAATCTATTTTATAACATTATAGTTGCACATCTTTATGAGGTACAGTGTGACATTTCAACACATTTGTACAATGTATAGTAATCAATTCAGCCTTGTCACTTGAAACATTTATCATCTCTTTATGCTGAGAATATTCAACACTTTCTCAACTAGTTATTCAAAAATATGCAACCAGCAGTCATTAACCATAGTTATTCTTCTATGCTATAGAATATTAGAAGTTAACCCCACTTATCCAATTGCATCACTATATTGTGCACTTGTATCCACTGTATTAGGTTTCCTGTTGCAGGGACAAATGCCTGACATACATAACTTAAAGTAGGAAATGATTTATTTGGCTCATGGTTTCATTTTCATGGAAATCAAGAAACCATGATTTCCTGGTTCCATTATTGTGAGTCTGAGGTGAGGCAGAACACCATGGTGGAAGAGTGTGGTGAAGCAAATTGTTACTTTATGGTGCTTAGAAGCAGAGAGCAGGGGAAATAGCACTAGAAGAAGGGAACAGGGACCAGATCTAGTCTCCAAGGCCATGCCCACATGACTCACTTCTTCCAACTAAACCTTGCCTCCTAATAGCCCATTCAATTGATCCATTGATATGATTAGTGCCCTTCACAACCCAATCACCTCTACAGAAATCTCTTAATCCAGTCAGTTAAGATTAACCAATAGACTTTTCAACTATATTCTTTTTATGTCCTTTCTTTACTCTTGCTAGATTCTGGTAAACTCTATGTATTCTCTACTTTTATGAAACCAACACTTTAGCTTCCACATATAGATGAAAACATGCAATATTTGCCTTTCTGTGCTTGACATGTCACTTAACATAATGTTCTCCAGTTCTACCCATGTTTCTGTGTGGGTAGGTCCTGATCCCAAAGCACAAGATATGATTACATATCTTGGAATCAAATTGTGACTAGTGCTTCAATAAACATGCCAGGTCAGATATCTTTTTTTACCTACCAATATCACTTATTTTGGGGTATAGATCTATTAATGGGATACCTGGATCATATGGCAGTTCTATTTTTTTATTTGTTGAACCTCCTTTCTGTTCTCCAGAGTGGCTGTACTAATATGCATTCACACCAACAGTGATAGATATGTTTGTGGAGCTCTTCATACATCTGCCAGCATTTGTTACTTTTGTCTTTTAGGAATTTTAACTGGGAAGAGATATTCATTGCAATTTGAATTTGAATTTTTCTGATGATTAGGGATATTGAATACTTTTTTATTACTTGCTGGCCATTTGTATATCCTTTTGTGAGAGTTGTCTATTCACATCATGTTCCCATCTTAAATTGTATTATTATTTTTGGTGTTGAGTTGCTTGCAAGAATTTTTTGGGAGGGTCAAGGTTCTTACTTTCATGTTCCAAGAAATTTCTGTAGGGCATGTTTCATGTCTTTGTTTCTCAAACTATAGATCACAGGATTAATGAATGGGGTTCCTACAGAATAAAACAAGGTAACAAGCTTTTGCATTCCAACTTCATGTTCAGAAGTTGGGCTCAGATACATGACCATCACTGAGCCATAGAAGAGTGAAACTACAGTCAGATGTGACCCACAGGTAGAGAAGGCCTTTCTTCGTCCTGCTGCTGAAGGAACTCTCAATACTGCTCTGAGAACCAGAGCATAGGACCCCATGATACAGAAGAAAGGAATAAACAGGAGCAGAGAACTTATAATTGTCCAGAAGAACTCCATTATAGGGGATCTAGAACAGGTGAGGGCTAACAGAGGAACTGGGTCACACAGGAAGTGGTCAATAATCCTGGATCCACAGAAGGACATCTGTGAAATGATGGCGATGGGGACTGGAAACCAGAGGAAACCAAGAATCCAGCAGCCTAACACAAGATTAGTGCAGAGACGTTTGGTCATAATGGATGGATAGTGTAAAGGCCTGCAGATGGCAAAGTACCGATCAAAGGCCATAACTGCCAGGAAAAAACATTCCGTGGAACCCAAGGAGAAAAAGAAATAGAACTGGAGAAAGCACCCAGAGAAGGAGATGACCTTCGTGTCAGAGAGCAAGTTGGCCAACATGTTGGGGACTGTGGAAGTAACATACCAGATCTCCAGGAAGGAGAAGTTGGCCAGCAGGATGTACATGGGTGTGTGCAGTCTCAGATCCCAGCGCACGGCACAGATGATGGAAGCGTTTCCCATGAGGGTGAGCAGGTAGACAGCAGAGAAGAGCACAAAGAGGAGGATCTGCCCCTCCCTTGGGCAGGGGAAGCCCAGGAGGATGAAGCCAGTGCTGGTGCTGGAGTTGCTGGGGGTGTGGAAGCTTTTCATCAGTCTGTGGATAGCAATAATTCCTGAATATACTGGGAAGAGCAGAATGACTTTATTTTTTGTTTGAAAGATGTTTGCTCATTATTAATTTAATATATATTGAGTATTTACTCTTTGCTAGGTATTTTTTTTCTATTCACTTGAATATACCCGTGAATAAAACAAAGTAAAACATGTACTTCATATTGCTTGCTTCAAGGTACTTCCTTTGTCTCTCATCTCCTGAAATAACTACATTAGTTTAACTATTTTCTAGGTAAACACTTTTGTAAGAGTAGGTTGACCCTTTACTTTGTAAAAGAGCATTGTTGTGGAGGTCATTGGGGTTATGCATGATTCTTGCATTTAGAAAGTTTCTGAATTAAAAAAAAGAATGGATAAGTGTATTTACTTAGTACTCTCTAAACATTCATCTAAATGCAGCTGCTTGATGACTTAGGGCAGGAAAAATGTGAGACTTTTGGGCTGGGGGTGTAGCTCAGGGGTAGGTGCTCGCTTAAAATGCATGAAATCCATTTGGATTCTCAGAAAACCCCCATTAGAAGTGGGATTTTTAATGTCGTCTGAAATATTATTGAACAATAGCTGTGTTAAGCCTAACCCATTAATTCAATAACTCGAATACTATTGTCTACCAATCTCATGGGTAAAACTATCAAATTTTCTGGAGAAAAGTAATTAAGAAATATTAACTTAAGGCTAACTTGGTAGATAACATGAACATTATCAATGATCTGAGAGGATTCAAAAGACATGCTCTGGGATAAGGACGTAGTAGTGTTCTTAAATTTTCTGTCTGTATCAAGATTATTAAGAACATCACTTGATTCCCATGACAAGGGTCACTCACATGTCCAAAAAGAATCTTCAAGATTCTAATAATCTCTGTCTTTGTTTATACTACTTCAGAACTTTTCTGGCATTAGATAGACAGGTTTGGGATGGGAAGAAAGTGATTGTACTTGGAGCTCAGTCCCCTATACTTCTACATGCTTTTGCTAAGCTTTAAATTAATCTTCTGGAGATTCAGATTAAATTTCAAATGATTAGGTGTTTATTTCTCATAAAAAGGAACTGAAGTTGGAGCCTAAAAAAAATCTCATATTTTTAAAGTGACTCAGTACTATACAGATTGAGGATCAAAATATCCAAGGCTCTCATTTTTTTAAAGACCTCCCCTACTTCCACCCCATTTACCTTGTCTCTTTGTAGAATATTTTAAAACTAATTTTTAGAACATTCAGCATAGGGATTAATCATGAGTGGCAGGAAGGACACAGAACAAGATTTGTTGTTATTGATGAATTCAAGTCACCTAGTCTAAGAAGTTAGCACATAAAAAATGTAGAGTCTCTGAGTTTATAACATTAATTTGGAGAAATGGCATCTGATTTTTAAACAATTCAAGAAATCTCTTGTTTAATAGTGGGTATGCATTTTTGGTCCATTTTGTTTTATTTTTCGCCCCTCAATTTTTAATTTATAGGTCATGATCTATTTGGTCATCTTATTCCTGGAGAGATGAATAGTTGAATAAATGCCACTACTTATGGGATACAATAAAAGCAGCCCTAAGAGGGAAGTTTGTAATTGTGAATATCCACATCAGAATAATAATGTGAGCCCAGATAAATAAACTAAAGATACACTTCAAGATCCCCAAAAAAGAAAAACAAGAATAATCCAAATCCAAAGCTAGTACAAGAAAGGATGTTCTAAAGACCAGAACAGATATTAATGAAATTGAGACTAAAAAATACAAAAAAAAAATCAGTGAGTCAAAGAGCTGGTTCTTCAAAAGAATAAACAAGATAGATCAACCCTTAACCCACCTTATCATGAAATAAACACTCCAATCAATGCAACTGGAAATGATTAAGGTGATAGTCTTCACAGAACTAGAAAAAACAATACTGAAATTTGTGTGAAAACACAAAAGATGCATAATGGCTAGAGCAATCATAAGGAGAAAGAGCAAAGCTGGAGCCATCCCAGTACTTGTTATGGCTTGTATCTAGGTGTCCCACTAAAGCCTTATGTTGTCATAGGTGGGGCTTTTTGGAGGTGGATATATCTAGGATTTGTGATGATAGGATTAAGGTTGTGACTCTGGGATTAAGAGTGTGATGCTGGGATTAAGGGTGTCCCACCCTGAGTCTGAGTGCAATCCACTCAAAGGGCAGGTGTCCTGGAGAAAATGTAAGGGATAGAAAGAAGGCTGCTTCACTACTTCACTGTTTTGTTGTCTTCTGCCTGCCATGCTAAGAACTGTTTCTCTTCTGTGATGCCCTTCTGCCATGCCACCCTGACTTGATGCTAGCCAACTATGAACTGAAACCTCCACAAACTGTGAGCTACAATTCTCTTTTAACTTTAGGTGTTGGGTATTTTGTCTCAGCAATGAGAAAAATAACTAAGATAGAATTTGGTACCAGGAGTGGGGCTGTTTCTGTGGGTGTACCCGATGATATGGTTCAGGAGCCTTTGGAACTAGCTGTGGGAAGAGTTTGGAAAGGTACGCAGATGCTGGCTGAATAAGCATCCTTAAAATGCTTTAAGCTATACTTGATGGGAGATTCTGGTCAGAGCTTAGAAAACCAGAATGCTGATAGAAATGCTTCTGGTAAAGACCAGGCTTGGGAGGTTTCTGCTAGGAAGGAAGACTGGACTGGCTATTGGACTCCAGAACATGTGTGTTATGCCTTGGCAGAAAGTTTGTCTGCATTTTGTGTCCAGAGACTGAGATTAAGGTAGTGGACTAATTAATCTTGAAGAGGAAATTTCAAGGTAGTCTAATGCTGAGGCCATGGCATGGCTACAATTGGGAGCTTGTAGCCTGATCTATATTGAAAATCAAAAGCAAGGAACCCAGCAGAACTATTTAAAATGTTTTGAGTTTAAAGGAAGCTCCAGGAAAATTGCAAACTGTAAAGATGGAATAGAGGAGAAAATTGTCACTGAAAAGACTAGCAAGAAAAACTCAAGCATTTCAGAAGACAACAGAAAAGATGACTTGAGGACCTCACAAGAACCAGCAGTACTCCAGTCTTTACAAAGGCTGACAATTGCAAAAGTGAATGACTTTGCTTTGGGAAGAAAGCCCCAAGGTGCCATATTCCAGAATGGCAGCAACCTAAGGAAATTGTTCCTCAGCATTTGGTTCATAGACACTTGACCCCTGCCTACAGCCAAGAGAGAAGGAAGCCTGGCTACTTCTCAAGCTGGCAGCAGACCTTGGCATCATCCATATGGCACTGGTTTTAGGTGCACACAGAATGCAAGAGTTGTGAGGTCAAGAAACTTTACACCCAGATTTAAAAGAAAGCTGGGGAGATGAAGTAGTGTGCTCCTGAGAAAGCAGTGTGTTTAGCTGTGAGTGTGAAGCCAAAGGTGTACTGGAGACCCCAGAAGTTTCGATAAGCCAGGTATGTGGATAATCTGAGAAAAACTGTAAGGAAGGAGCAGAGCTGGCCCAAGAGAGAAGTCATGGGAGCTATAACTACTGGAAGTGCTGTAGGGGCAGAGCCATCCAGCCCTTTGTAATTAACATCTTGCCACAGACTGTCTCGGATGCTGGACATGGAACTACCAGACTTAATGTTTGCCTTGCTGGATTTGGACTTGCTTTGTTCCCATTTCTTTGTATCCCCCTATGTCTACCTTTTGGAATGGAAATGTCTATCTTGTGCCATTGAATGTTGGAATTGTTTAGCTTCCTTTTCACTTTTATAGGGCTAGCAGGTAAGAGCTTGCCTTAAATCTCAGAGGAGACTTTGGATTAGGACTTTTCAGTAATTCTGAAACTATTAGGACTTGGGCAACTCTTAGAGATGGACTAAATGCCGTTTGCATAAAGGGATGTGCACGAGTCTTTCAGGGGTCAGGGGCAAAATGTTATGGCTTGTGTCTAAATATCTCCCCAAAGACTCAAGTGATCATTGGGGGTTGGGGGCTTTTCAGGGGTGGTGCTGGGATGAAAGGTGGTGGTGTTGAGATCAAGGGTGCGTGGTTACTAGTTTTGGCTAGGATTAAGGGTGTGAGTGTTACATCTGCCCTAGGGTGGTGTAACGTGCATAAAGTATAAGGGACAGGAAGAGGGATAATGTACTCTTGCCTGCTTCCTTGCTGTGGACCATTTCTCCTCTGTGATGCCCTTCTGCCATGCCACCTTGTTTTGGAGCCAGCTAATTATAAACTGAAACTTCTACAAACTGTAAGCTGTAATAAATCTTTCCTCCCTTCACTTTGGGTGTTGGGTATATTGTCTCAGCAATGAGAAAATAAACTAAGACACACCCTTCCCATCCCCAATTCAAGCTACTAGTATTATTTCTCTGGATTACTGCAAAGGCTTCCTGAGTGCTCTCTGCTTCCTGCCTCTGCCTATTTTCTATATAGCACCCATACTGACTTTTAATAATGTAATTCAAATCACATCATTTCTTTGTATAAAAGCATTGGATAACTTCCTCATCCTAACATAAGTAAAGCTCATTTTATAATCTGGTTTCTGTATATTTGTACTTATTCCCTTCCCCTCCTCTTTCCTGATCCAGTTCTCCTTCCCACTTCTGCAGTATAGGGCTTTCCTTCAGACATGGAAGAAGCCAAGTCTTTCTCTGACCAGGTTCTTTGTTCTCATAGTTCTCTTTCTTTGAGATCTCAACTGGAGCTCTTTCTTTTGTGTCCAGGCCTGGTATTCTCGTCTCAGAGAGAAATTCCTGGAACACCTTATATAAGATGAAATTATTTTATTTTTTTACTCATTTGCCTACCTTTGTCCTCTGAATGAGTCGGGTATCTTATCTGAAAAAAATATTGTTTTATTATAGTTGGTAGCACATACTAGGTTTAATAACTTGTTGTATAACAATAGCTCTGCTCTCCCTTTTAAAAATATTTCTTCTAACTTATAAAATATGTTTATCATAGAAACTTTGGAGAATGCATACATGGTAAGGAAGAGAATGAAGATGTCTTTTAAAATATACTACAAATAGAAGATATTTTGAACTTTAAAATCATTTGATTTATATGAATGATTTTTATCCCATATAGAGCTAAAATCAAACAAAAATATGAGTAAAAATTTCAAGAATGTGTAAAGAATTTCTCTGTGTTACTGGCAGTTACCAGAGTGTTGATAGACAGTTCAAAGAATCAACCTGGGTGGGGATCATGACAGAGCAAATGTTCTTTGGGGTGCAAGCCACTGTTTTAGCTGAATTATTTCTCTAACTGCTAAAAGGCATTGGGGTAGAAGAGTGGGAACATCAGAGCCTAAATTCTGTCAGTTTTTAAAACTCAACTTGCTTTATGGATCTAGCATAGTCATTTAACATTTCTGTTTTAGTTTTTTAAATGCAAAATGGGACCCATATTACATAGTTCTTAGATATTTGTATAAGAATTTGAAGACTATACAGGAAAGCTAGACAAGCAAATGTAGAATGGGTATAAGGTTCAAGAATGAAAACATTTGCTGAATATTACATAAATTATATATAAAACACCTTTTTCAGGACAGTTTCCTTATAGGATAGTTTTCTAAGTCTGAGCCTGAAAAGATTGTCCTGGAAAATATGTAATATGTTAAGTTTACATTAAATTTAAAAATATTAAGTGTGAGCCAGGCATGGTGGCACAAGCCTGTAATCCCAGCACTGGGGAGACAGAGGCAGAAGGACTGCTGTGATTTTGAGGCTGGCCTGGGCTACATAGTGAGTTCAGATTGCTTCTCAGCCTCTCAGCTGAGATCAAGTACACAGTGAGTTCAGGGTCAGCCTGAACTACAAAATGAGACCCTGTCTCAAAAAACAAAAAAACAAACAAATAAAAAAGTTACGTGTGAGCTAGGATAAAGATGTTGCCACAAAGCTATTTAGTTACTCAATTTTGTTAGTTAGCTCCTAAATAGAGAAAGCAGCTGCTTGGTTAATAGGTCATAGTATGAACTTGCACTTTCCTCCTGAATTTCCTGTTGAGGTTACTGTGGCCAAGATAAGGGGAACATGAGTATGAGGCCTAAAGCTGAGTCCCAGAAACTACAGTGGAGCAGCAGTTACTGGTATTTTTACTAATTAACTTAGCAGACAGTCCAGACAAACAACTGGCCTCACTGGACTGGAGAAGATGCATCATGGAGAGACATAGCTCCTGGAGCAACACCGTCTGGGTTTAAATCCTGCCACCACCACCACTTTCTAGCTATCAGTATTAGACAAGTTACCAACCTCTTTATAATTTGGTTTCCTATTCTGGAAAGTGGAGTGACTATGTACTGATTAAGTAGTGTTTTAGGATTAAAATAAATAATATTTGGAAAGTGCCCAGCATCTCGCCAGTGCTATACAGCCCTCTATCCTTTCTATAAGCTCTTTCTTGAATACTTGTGAGAGAAATTGTCATCTATTGATGGAAAGTGCTAAGTAACACTAGATATACTAGAAACAGCATTGGATTAGAAGATGGGTCTGCAGCATGTTTATTCTAGCACTCACATTGCTTAATAATAGAAAACTCTATAAATGAATCATTTCTTGTGTCTTAGTTTCTTTAAATGCCAAGTGGAACTGATAATACCTCCCCCAGGGGGTTGTTATGAAGACTGTTGAATGGTAATGAATTGACTATGTGGAAACACTTTGTCAATATTTTACATATAATAAATAGGAGATGCTCTTTGCATAAAAGTGTAGCTAAGTTAACTGGAGATTTCTTTTTCAGAGATGTGGATTGTTCAGCTATCTTTTAATAGTTTCCTCTTATCTGAATACCACATTACCTTCTTTCCTGAAGCAAAAAAGTTAGTCCCAAGTGAAGCTTCTTGATCAGTTTTCTGAAAGCTTTTCTGACAGCAGAGATACTTGCCTTTGTGATAATCATCTGGGAGAGAAGGTATGAAAATAGGTTTGGGTGAAGATCATTGAATATATTTGCAGTAGGATCTGCTTTGCTCCTTGAGGATTTATTTACTGCCTCTAGAAGAAGAGTGCCGGGAGACAGATCTTTAATAGTTATTCCCTTGCTCACTTCATTCTTCTCTGGAGATTCCTGCCTTCAATTCCACCTTTAGTTTCACCAGTGGTGGAGGAACTAATACCTTTTACTGGGTCTGAGTCTCTCAGAAGGGCCAGAGGTGCAATTAATAGATTTATCAACCATTCATCAAAACTGTTCAGAATACCTAGTTTAAGCTCAATGGGAATACTGTCAAAAAAAAGAACTCAGGATAAGTGTCTGTATTGCAGGAGCATATTTATTCATTTTTGTCTTCTGATAATCTGATTTCAGTTGTGGGTTCTGAGGACAGATGCTCCATTGGTAGTGGACATTAGTCACTGGAGCTATGAAATTTCAGCGATCATTATTTCCCAGACCACCATGCCCCCTGAAGTGATTTTTTTCCCTCTCTTCTTTCAGTTAGAGCTTCTGAGTCACAGAAGTTCCACTGAGGAAGCCTTCCTCTCCTGAGACACTTACCAGGTCTGAGGAACCTGAAGGGGTCATAGCAGGACTATTCCATAGCCAAGTGCAGAGAAGGTGCAACTGCCCATTGTTGGGCCTAAAAGTTTCTTCATCCCTAACACAGGAGAAGATTATTTTTTTGCAACTGATTATCTATTCATTCATATTGTTTGAAGGAATTTTCATCTTAAACATCTCACTTCCTGTTTATCACCTTCAATGTTTTCTCAGCATCAAATTAAATCCTTACTCTGGTCATAAGGCTCCTGCAACACAACGTTGCCCTACCTTTCAAATCTTGCCTCAGGGTCTCCTGTACATTTACCCTATGCTCCAGCCATACATATTCATATACAAAATTCCACCCATGTATTTGTGTAGTGAGTAATTTTATCCTCTAAAATTAAAAAAAACTCTGATTCTGAAAGCTGAGACCCCAACTCTGTGAAACCCAGGAGTTAAACTCACATATTTGCATGTAGTAGGTTTGCAAGTTAATTGCATGCAAGAATAGCAATATGCCTATTTTTTTTCTTTTATCTTTCAAACTACTCCCTGTTTCCTCTCCAAGTCTGTGGTTTATGTTTTCATTGTTTTGAAATTGTCTTTACAGAGAAAAGGATCTTCATTTTGATAATATCTAGCTTATTAACTATTTCTTTCATGGATTGTGCCTTTGATGTTGTACCTAGAAAGCTATTGTTTTACCCAAGATTATCTAGATTTTCTCCTCTGAAATCTTCAAGGAAATTGTATCTTACATTTAAGCCTATGATATACTTTTATTTTACTGTTGTGGAGGGTGAAGGTTGTGTCTAAATTCATTTTTGCCATTGTATTGATCTTTGACAAAGATCAGTTGACTATTTATCATGACTCATTTCTGGGTATTCTATTCTCTTCCATTGTTCTGGCTATACTTTCACCAGTGCAGTATTACATTCCTGTAGATTTGTAGAAGTCTTGAAATAATGTCAGTCCTCAATCTTTTTTCTTCATTTTCAATTTTGTGTTGACCATTCTGAGCCTTTTGCCATTTCAGATAAGCATTATAATCTTTTTCTTGATATTCATAAAAATCTTGCTGGGATTTGATAAGGAGTACAATGAATCTATAGATTGATTTGGGAAAAACTGAAATCTTGACAATATCGTGTCTTACTGTGTACATGAAATAGATAATTAGTTTTTTTTTTTTTTTTTTTGGTACCAGGGATCGAACTTGGAACCTTGCACTTGAGAGGCAGGTGGCGGCACCACTGAGCTAAATCCCTGACTCCTCTAATTAGTTTTTTAACTTCTTTTATCAGAGTTTTGTACTTTCCTCATATAGATCTTATACGTATATTGTTAACTTTATTTTTTAATATACTAATGCAAATGATACTTTAATTTCAAATACCACTTGTCTATTGCTGATGTCAGGAAAACCAATGGACTCTTCTAAATTACTTTCATTATCTTGTAAACTTGCTAAAATAGCTTATTACTTTCAGGAGGATTTTTTTTGTCAATTGTTTTGAATATTCTATACAGACCATCATGTCATCTGAAATCAAAGACAGATTTATTTTATTTTATTTATATTAGATTCATAGAATGAGTAAAAAGTTATGCCTCCTGCTTCTATCCTCTCAAAGAGAGTATAAAAGATTGGTATCATTTCCTCCAGAATGTTTGGTAGAATATCTGAGCTTGGTGCTTTCTATTTTGGAAGAAAATTAATGATTGATTGGATATTTTAATAGATTTAGATCTATAAAGGTTTTAATTTTCTGCTTGTGTGAGTTTTAGCATATTTCTTCCTTCAAGGAATTTGTCCATTTCATTTAGGTTATCAAATATGGGTATGTAGCTGTTCACAGTATTCTTTTATTATTTCTTTAATGTCCAGGGAATTTGTATTGTTATCTTCTCTCTTATTTCTTTTCAAAATATATTAATTAACTTATTTTTTATATTATTAAATGTTTGCATTGCATATTAATTACATTCCTTTTGAGAAATTAGTACATACACATATTGCATCTTGATCATGTTTACTTCCCTTTACCCCCATTTCCTACCCTCTCCCCACTGCCACAGATAGCTTTTCCATCTCCAAAAAGTCTACTCCCTAGTTTCTTAGCATCTCTCTTTTATTTTGCTCTTTAAGTTATTTACATTTTGGGTCTCTCATATTAGAGAAACCAGGCAACATATAATAATCTATGTCTGATTTATTTCACTTAGCATTATGGTCTCAAGAGTCATCAATTTTTCATCAAATGACTCAAATTTATCATTTTTTATTGCTGAGTAGTCCTCCGTTTTGTACATACACCACATTTCCTTTATCCATCCATTAATGGACATATAGGTTGCTCTCATAAATTAGCTATTGTGAATTGCACTGCTATGTATAAACGTGTATGCACATACTGCTATAGTAGGATACCTTTAGCTCTTCTGGGAGATACCCCGGAAAGGTATAGCTAGGTCAAATGGAATTTCTATTTTTAATTTTTTGAGAAATCTTCATACTGCTTTCCAATGTGGCTGTACCACCAATGTACAAGGGTTCCTTTTTCTCCATAATTTTGCTAACATTTGTCATTTTTTGAGTTCTTGCTAACAGTCATTCTTACTATAAGATCGAAGCTCAGTGTTGTTTTGACTTGTATTTCTAAAATGGCTAAAATTGCTAAACATTATTTCATGTACTTACTGACCATTTGTACTTCTTCTGTTGAGAAGTGTCTATTCACGTCTGTTGCCCATGTTTTGATTGTGTCTTCTGTTTGGGGAATGTAATTTTTTCTCAACTTCTTTGTGTAGTCTAGATATTAGTCCTCTAGGGAATGGGTGGCAAAAATCTTCTCCCATTCTGTACATTGTCTTTTCACTTGGTTGGTTGTTTCTTTTACCCTGAAGTAGCTTTTTAATTTTTTATTTTTTTTTGGTACTGGGAATCAAACTCAGGACCTTGTACTTGCAATGCAGGGTGGCAGCACCACTGAGCTAAATCCCTGGCCCAGTAGCTTTTTAATTTTACGTGATCTTATTTGCTGATTCTTGGCATTATTTCCTGTGAAATTTGGGTTCAGTTCATGAAATTCTTGCCTATGAGTATGTCTTTGATAATTAAGTGTTTCTGTTTTTATGTCTATAACCTATTTTGATTTTATTTTATTATAGGGTGAGAGATATGAATGCAGATTCATTCTTCAGCATGTATGACAGTTTTCCCAACTATTTATGAAAGAAGCTATCATTTCTCCCACTCATGTTTTTAGTCCTAGTCAAATTTCAGATGGAGAGTGGTGTATTAGTTGTTTCTGTGTCTTCTATTCTATTCCATTGGGTTACAATTCTGTTGTTGATCCAGTATGTTGTTTTTATTACTATAGCTTTGTAGTAATAACTTGAAGTCCGGGATTGTAATGCCTCCCACTTTGCTGTTTTGTTTGTGATTGTTTTGGTTATTCTGAGTCTTTTCTTTTGCTGTATTGTTCCAGACTTGTTTTTGTTCTAGAAGTAAAGACATTGATATTTTGATTGGGATTGTATTAAATCTATATATCATTTTTGACAATATGGCCATTTTGACATATTAATGTGCCTATCTAGGAGCAGAAGATGTCTTTCCATTTGCTAATGTCCTCTTCAATCTCTTTCTTCTCAGAGTTGAGGAATTTCACTTCCTTGGTTAGATTAATTCTCATGTATTTAATTTTTTTTTTTTTTTTTTTTTTTTGGTACTGGGGTTCCAACTCAGGACCTCCTGCTTTTGAGCCTGGTGGTGGAACCACTGAGGTGAATTCCCAGCCCTCATGTATTTAATTTTTTTGAAGCTACCTAAATGGGATTACTTTACTAATTTCTTTCACATCATTGGTGTACAAGAATGCTATTGATTTTTGTGTGTTGTTTTTGAATCTGGCTATTTGCTGAATTTATTAGTTTTAAGAAGGTTCTGGTGGAGTTTCTTTTGGCTCCTCTATGTAAAGAATCATGTCATCACCAAATAAGCATACTTTGACTTTTTCTTTTCCTATTTAATCTATTTTATTCTTTGATTGCCTAATTGCTCTGCCTAAGGTTTTGAGTACTATAATGACCAATAGGAGTAAGAGTGGACCCTCTTGTCTTTTTTCCTGATTTTAGAAGGAATTCTTTCAGTTTTCTCCACTTAGTATTATGATGGCTGTGAGTTTCTCATAAGTGACTTTTATCAGTTTGAAGTAAGTACGTTCTATGCCCATTTTCAAAAGGGTTATTATTATGAGTAGATGTTGGATTGTGTCACAAGGTTTTTCTGGGTTTATTGAGACAATCATTTCATTTTTATGCTTCCTTCTGTTTATATGGTGTATTACATTTATTAATTTAGATATTTTGTATCACTTGTGCAACTCTAGGATGAAGTTCATGATGTGTTGTCTTTTATGTTTGAATCTGTTTCATTGATTTCATTTCTTTTTTATGTTAGGTGTTCATGGTTTCCATAATTTTCTTAAGCTCCTGTATTTTCTTTATAATCTGTATCTGCTCTAGAGTCACTAATCATATCTTTCATTATGTTCATCATCTCTATTGTTATCTGAGAAACTATTCCTGATTTGACTTTTTCTACAGGATCATTCATCTGCTTTGTTATTGCCACTGTTACTACTTCATTTTATTTTATTTTATCATGAAGTTTATTGGTACATTTTAGGAATATAATATGATGACATTCATCATTGGGAATTTGTACTTTTACATGATAAATCTTGGTTACATTTTTCCCAATTCCCCTGCTCTCCTTTCAACCCCTCCACCCTCCCTATTTACAAAGACTTTGTTTCCATTCTTTCTTTTTTTCATATTTTTTCCTTTCCCTTCTTGCCTTTTTCCTACCCTCCCACTTCCCCTCTCCCTTTCACTTTGGACTTTTTCTCTCTATTTCACACTACCTATTATACATTTTGATCCTCATTTACATTCTTGGTTTCTCACACCAGAGATACTATGTGGTATTTACACATGTGTGTCCTATTTATTCCACTCAAGAGTATGGACCCAATGTGCATCCACTTAGGTATAAATGTCTCTAGTTTTTCATTCTTCATGGCTGAGCACCACTCCATTTTATTAAAAAAACCCCACATCTTTATCCAGTCTCCAGCTGATGGGAAGTTCAGCTATTTCCAAGTTTTAGCTTTTGCAAACTGTGCTGCTATAAACATGGGCGCTCATATATCACTGTGGTATGATGCTTTTAATTCTTTTGGGAAGATATCCAGCAGGGGAATAGCTGGGTCTAATGGGACATCTAATTCTAGTTTTTTGAGGTATCTCCATACTTATTTCCACAGTGGCTGCACCAGTCTACACGCCTATCAACAGGGGAGAAAGGTTTCCTTTTCCCCACAACCCTGCCAGCATTTGTTACTGGATGATTTCTTTATAGCAGTCATTCTTTCTAGAGTGAAGTGGAAGCTCAGCATTGTTTTCATTTGCATCTCTCAAATGACCAGTGATGTTGAACATTTCTTCAGATGTTTATATGCTGTGTCTACTTCTCTGTCTGTGAAATGTCTGTTCATTTCAGACACCCATTTCTGATTGGGTCTTTAAATTTGGGAGGTCTGATTTTTTTTTTTTTTAGTTCTTTATATATTCCAGATAGTAGACCTTTGTCTGAGGAACAGCTGGTAAAATTATTTTCCCACACTGTGGGTCATCTCTTTACTCTGTTGGTGGTTTGTCTTGCTGTGTAGAAGCTTTTTAATATGAGATCCAAGTTGTTGATTCTTTGTGCTAGTTCACGTGCAACTGAAGTTTTGTTCATGAAGTCTTTTCCTACACCAGTGTCTTCAGGAATTCTATGTAACCTCTCTTCAGGCCAGTTTAGTGTTTATATTTTAATATTTAGATCTTTGATCCACTTCAATTTTAGTTTAGGGCATGATGAGAGATATAGGTCTAGTTCTAATCTTTGGCATGTTGAAACTCAATTTTTCCAGCACCATTTATTAAAGAGGCCATCTTTCCTCCAGTGACAGTGTTTGGTTCCTTTGTCAAAGATGAGGTGGCTATGTCTGGAATTGTTTCTGCATCTTCCAATCTGATCCACTAATCCTTGGGTCTGTTTCATTGTCTGTGCCATACTTTTTTTTTTTTTATCACAGTAGCTTTGTAGTATAGTTTCAAGTTGGGGATTGTTATACCCCCTACTTTCTCTTTGTTGCCTAGAATTGCTTTTGGTATTCTAGGTCTCTTCTGGTTCCAAATGAATTTTTGGATTGTTTTCTTAAGTTCTGTGAAATATGCTGTTGGATTTTCAATTGCGATTGCATTGAATTCGTATAGCAGATTTGGAAGTATGACCATTTTCACTATATTGGTTCTTCCTACACAGGAGCAAGGGATCTCTTTCCATTTTCTTTCATTTGTGCATTTTTTTGGTACTGGGGATCCAATTCAGGACCTTGCCCTTGGCAGGCAGGCGCTGGAACCACTGAGCTAAATCCTGGCCCCATATTTTTATTTTCTGGTATCCTCGTCTATCTCTTTTTTCAGAATATTGTAGTTTTCAGAGTAGAGATCTTTGATTTCTTTCATTAGGTTGATTCCTAGGTATTTAATTTTTTGGATGCTATTGTAAAAAGAGTTGTTTCTTCAGTTCCTCTCTCAGTGAATCTTCTATTCATGTACAGGAAGGCCATTGATTTTTGTGTGTTGACCTTGTATCTAGATACTGTACTGAATTTGGTTACTAAGTCTAGAAGATTTTGGTGATGTTCTTGGGGTCTTCTATATAGAGTATCATTTCATCTGCAAATAATGACAATTTAAATTCTTTGTTTTTTATCTTTATTCCTTTTATTACTTTCTCTTGTCTAATTCATGTGGCTAATGTTTTCAGAATCATTTTGAACAGGAGTGGAGATAGCGGACATCTTTGTCTTGTTTCTTATTCTAGCATGAAGGATTTCAGTTTTTGACTATTTAGTATGATTTTGGATGTTGTTTTTTCATAGATGTTTTTTCTCAGGTTGAGATAAAGACCATGTATTCCAATTTTCTGTAGCGTTTTTTATTATGAATGGGTGTAGGATTCTGTTGGATGGTTTTGCTGCATCTATTGAGATGATGAAATGGTTTTTGTCCTTGGCTCTGTTAATATAGTGTATTACATTTATTGTTTTATTGTATGTTGAACCATCCTTGCATCCCTGGGATGAATCCCACTTGTTCAGGGTGTATGATGTTGACGGTCTTCTGCATTCTGTTTTCCAGTAGCTTATTGAGGATTTTTGCATCTATGTTCATGAGTGAGATTCGCCTGTAGTTCTCTTTCTCAGTTGTACCTTTTTCTGCTTTTGGGATCAAGGTGATGCTTGCTTCCAGGAATGAATTTGGGAGTACTGCTTCCCTTTCAATTTCATTGAAAAGTTTAAACAGTAGTGGCAGTAGTTCCTCTCTAAATGTCTTGTAGAACTCAGCAGTGAAGCCATCAGGACCTGGCCTTTTCTTTGTTGGTATGTTTTTAATTATGTTTTCAATTTCATTGATTGATATTGGGTTGTTTAGAATTTTTAGGTCTTCTTCATTCAACTTTGTTAATTCATATGTATCTAGAAGTCTGTCCATTTCTTCTGTGTTTTCCATCTTATTGGCATATAGGTTCTCAAAGTAGGTACTGATGATCTGGATTCCTTCTGGGTCTGTTGTAACATCTCCCTTTTCATTCCTACTTGCATGGATTTGGGTCTTTTCTTTCCTTTTTTTTTGGTAAGGTTTGCTAAGGGTTTATTAATTTTATTTATTCTTTCAAAGAACCAACACTTTGCTTCATTGATTTTTTTCTGTATCATTCTCTTAATGTCCGTTGCATTGATTTCTGCTCTGATCTTTATAATTTCCTCCCTTGTATGAGCTTTGGATTTGTCCTGCTCTTCTTTTTGTAGAAGCTTGAGGCTCAGAATGAGGTTGTTTATTTGATCTCACTGTCTTTTCCTAACATGAGTATTCACTGCTATTAATTTCCCAGGTGAGACTGCTTTCATTGTGTCCCATAAATTCCAATATGTTGTATTGGGGTTGTTATTTAATTGTAGAAAATGTATGATTATGTCTTTAATTTCCTCTGTGACCCATTAATTGTTCAGGAGTGTGTTGTTCAGTTGCCACGTGTTTATGCAATTCTTGCAGTTTCTTTTGCTATTGATCTCCAATTTCATCACACTATGATCTCATAATATACAGGGGATAACTTCAGTTCCTTTGCATTTACATAAACGTGTTCAATGAGCAAGTATGTGATCTATTTTGGAGAATGACCCATGTGCAGCTGAGAAGAATGTGTATTCTGATTTTGTGGGGAGGAACATTCTGAAAATCTGCTAAGTCCATTTATTCAAGAGTTGTTTATTTTTTGTCTAGATCATCTTTCTATTTGTGACAGTGGGGTGTTGAGGTTCCCCACTACTGTTGTATTAGTACTTATTTGCTTGTTCATATCCATTAATATTCATTTTATATATTTGGGTGCACTATCATTTGGTGCATATATATTTATGATTTCATCTCTTCCTCTTGGATTGTCTTTACTAGGATGTAGTGACTTTCTTTGCCTCTCTTAGTTAGTGTTAGTTTGAAATTAATTTCATCTGCAAATACAATAGCTCCTCCTGCTTTTTTTTTGTTTCCTGTGTCATGGAGTATTTTTTTTTCACCCTTTAACTTTCATTCTGAGTTTCTTTTTGAATTAAGTGTTTTTCTTGTATGCAGCATATTGTTGGATGTTGATTCTTGACCCATTCTTCCAGTTGGATTGTTGAATTGAGACCATCAACATTTGTTGTTACAACTGATACGTATTGAATTACCCTTATCGTGATCTTTCCTTGTTGTTGGCTCTCACCCCCCTTTGTGTTTAATTTTTTTTCTTGTCTGATAGATTCATTATTCTGTGCTTTGTGTTGTTGTGATATTGTTTAGAACATTGCTTAAAGTTTTTGGACTGCTGGCCTGGTATTTGTTAAGTTCCTCAGTTGCTCTTTGTCGTGAAAGTATCTTATTTCTCTATCAAATTTGAAAGACAGTTTTGCAGGGTATATCAATCTGGGTTGGAGGTTGTTTTCTTTTAGGCTTTGAAATACTTCACTCCATTTCTCCTTGACTTGAGGGTTTGTGTTGAGAAGTCTTCTGTGATTCTGATGGGCTTTCCATTGTATATAATTGTTTTCTTTTCTTTAACTGCTTGAAGAATTTTGTTCTTCTGCTGGGTTTCTGGAATCTTGACTATTATATGCCTAGGTGTAGATATATTGTGATCAAGGGTAATTGGAGTCCTATAGACCTCATTTATCTACATGTCAAATTCTTTTTCCCTGCTTGGGAAATTTCCTGCCATTACTTCTCTGAAGTTTTTTATGTCATTTGCACTATCTCCTGGTTTTCATTGACTCCAATCTGTCTTTTTTTTTCTTTTAAATTATTTTATTTTCTGTAAGCTAAAAGAAAATTTGCACACTGAAATCTCAAAAGACCTTGGGCATGCACATTATCCTTGTAAGAGGTTCTTCTACCTGTCTCTCTTTTTTCCATAGACATTTCCCCACACTTTTAAAATCCATAAATTTTACTGTATATACAGCCTAAACCATAGCACTTTATGATTATATCATTTTACACTGTGAAAAATCCTCAGAAACTAGTAGTATGACAGAACAACAACAACAAAAAATCAGTAACAATTTCATTGTAAGACATTCATATAATTTGGTCCTTCTCCAAATCAAATTGATGTAAAAACAGACACAATCTCTTTAAACCCCTCCAATAAGTTCCAACAATGATCTACACCCTATGACAAAAGAGTAATCAATGAGATACCTTGCAAAAGGTCAAATGCTGTATGTTAGATTGAAAAGAGTAAAAAACAAAACCCAAAACAAATGGCATATCTGAAAGAAATCATCACATACAAAATTTTAAAAAAATCAAACACAAACTCCAGAGCTTATTTATGACACAAAAATAATTAAACATAGGATATGAAAAATTAAGAGGCCATTCAGTGCAATCTGAAAAGACTGAAGAGGGTTTCACAGACAGTGGAGATTTGAGTTTTAAATTTTTTTTATTTCAAAAGTTTTATAAGAAGGACATCACCAGTGTATTTCACAAAGACATAAATATATACACACCAGGACTTGCCACTGCTTCCAGTGCAGAGGAGGAGGCTTGCAGGTTGAGGTGCCACCACTCCCAGGACAGAGGAGGAGGCTTCCAGGCTGACATACGACTGCTCCCAGTGCAGAGGAGGAGGCTTCTGGGTCGACTTACCACTGCTGCCAGCACAGAGGATGAGGCTTCCTGGCTGAAATACCACCACTCCCACACAAAGGAGGTGAGCTATGAGGGCGCCAGCAGTATCACTCCCCCTCCCCTGTTGAAATGAGAAAACATGTAAACAAGTGTCAAAACCAGACTTCCAGTTCACCGAAAGCAACCCCAAAGGGAAAAGAGATGGAACACTTTGATACACAACCACCTGGACACACTAAACTGGCAATAAAAGAGGATCTGGAAAAAATGAAATCAGAAATAATTTCTCAGGTAACAGCAGAGATTGTGTTCATAGTGCAAGACATGATTAATAAATCTAGAGAGGACCTGAGGAACATGATGGAATCTCCACATAGAAAACAAATGAAATCCATAAAACAGATGCAAACAGATTTCCAGGAGATTAAAAACTCCATTGAAACTTTACATAGCAGAATGAGCCAATGAGAGGACAGAATTTCAGATATAGAAGACAAGATTGCAATTAGTGAACAGGAAAAGAAAAATTTCTTTAAAATTGTAGGAGACCACTAGAAATCAATCTAACAGCTGCTAGACAATGCAAAGAAGAATAACATAAGACTGATTGGAGTCAACAAAGAAACAGGACAGCATGCAGACAACATAAAAAAACTGTTCACAGAAGTGATGGCAGAAAACTTCCCAAGCAGGGGAAAAGAACTTGACATACAAATAAGTGAGGCATATAGGATTCCAACTAGCCTTAATCAAAAATAATCTACACATATGCATATAATTGTTAAGATTCCAGAAACTGAAAAGAAGAACAAAGTTTTACAAGCAGTTAGAGAAAAGAAACAAATCACACACAAAGGAAAGCCCATCAGAATCACAGCAGACTTCTCAATGCAAACCCTCAAGGCAAAAAGAGCTTGGAGTGACATATTACAAGCCCTAAAGGAAAACAGCCTCAAACACAGGTTGATGTGCCTTGCAAAATTATGTTTCAAAATTGCTGGGGAAATATGATACTATCATGACAAAGAGCACCTTAGGAACTTCATGAATACCAAATCAGCACTCCAAAAAATTTTAGACAATATCCTGGGAAAGACAATGAAGATCACAAACCCAAGATGCCCAGCAAAGTGAATCTGTCTGGCACAACAAAAAATTAAATGCAAAAAAGGGAGAATCCAACAAAAAGAAATAGTCATGACAATGATCAGTCAATACATATCAGTTATAGCCATCAATGTTAATTATCTCAATTCACCAATAAAAAGAATTAGGCTGACAGAATGGGTCAAGAAGTAAGATCCAACAGTATGCTGAATAAAAGAAACACACTTAATTTAAAAAGAAATTCATAGACTGAAAGTTAAAGGGTGGAAAGCAATACTCCATGTGACAAGAACCCCCCAAAAAGCAGGAGTAGCTATCCTCTTTGCAGATCAAGTGGATTTTAAATCAACACTGATTAAAAGAGACAAAGAAGGACACTACATCCTTCTAAAGGGAGCAATACAAGAGGAAGAGATGACAATCATAAATATCTATGCACCAAACACTAGTGTGCCCAACTATATAAAACAAATACTAATGATATAAGCAAAAATAAAATAGTAGTGGGGGACATAAATACCCCACTATCACAAATAGATAGATGACCTAGACAAAACATGAGCAACAAAATACTAGAACTCAATCAAACTCTTGAACAAATGAACTCAACAGATAATTACAGAGTGTTTCACACCAGAAAATCAGAATACACATTCTTTTAAGTTGCACACAGGTTATTCTCTAAAATAGACCAAATACTTACTCATAGAACATGTTTAAGTAAGGGTAAAGGAATTCAAGTTATACCCCATATATTATCAGACCATAGTGCAATTAAATAGGAGATCAATAGCAAAAGAAACTGCAAGAATTTCATGAACATATGGAAATTGAACAACACACTTCTGAATAACAAGTCATAGAGGAAATTAAAGAAGAAATCAGACAGCTCCTATAATGACAATGACAATACAACATATTGGAATCTATGGGACACAATGAAAGCAGTTTCAGGAGGGAAATTCATAGCAGTGAATGCCCACATTAGGAAAACAGAGTGAACCCAATTAAACAAAGTGATGCTGAACATCAAGCTTCTAGAAAAAGAAGAGCAGGACAAATCCAAAGGTCATACAAAGGAGGAAATTATAAATATCAGAGCAGGAATCAATGTAATGGAGACTAAGAGAATGATAGAAAAAAATCAATGAAGCCAAGAGTTGGTTCTTCCAAAGAATAAACAAAATTGACAAACCCGTAACCAACTTTATCAGAAAAAGGATAGACAAACTGCTGCTGCTGCTGTTGGCATGGCCTACACCTCCTCCTCCTCAGTCTTATATTATTCTTTTTTGCATCATCTAGAAGCTGCTATATAGATTTCTCATGGTCCCTTGCTATTTTTAAGAAATCTTTGTTTTTGTGGCCACTAATCATAATCCTGTCTTCTATATCTGATACTCTGTCTTCACATTGGCTCATTCTTCTACATAAACTTTCAATGGAGGTTTTAATCTCCTGGATATCTGTTTGAATTTCTTTTATGGGTTCCGTTTGTTTCCTATGCTGAGATTTCATCATGTTCCTGAGCTCCTCATGTCTGCTTGCAAGTTATTAATCATGGCTTTCACTGTGGACACTGCCTCTGTTGTTATCTGAGACATTATTTCTGATTTTATTTTTTTCAGATCCTCTTTCATTGTCAGTTCAGTGAGTTCAGGTGCTTGAGTTTCAGATTGTTGTATCTCATTGCCCCTTGGAGTTGCCTTTGGTGACCTGGAAGTCTGGTTTTGAGTTGTATTTAGGTGTCTTCTCATTTCTATTTTTGTTGTTGTTGAGGTTGACATTTTTGTTTTAATTCCTGGGTTACTGCTTGTAAAATGTTCATTGTGAATATGTGTTTTGCTAGTACTTAGAGCCCCTCCGGAATGGCTACTTCCTGGATTGTCTTCCAGGTTTAGGTTGCCTGTAGGTTTTGAGTCTGTAATGGCCCTTAGGTAATCTCAGTCTTGGTATACTAGGAAGAACAACTGAGTAGATGAATCATGTCAGAATGGCCAAAATAATGCAATCAGCATCAACAATACCATCAAACACAGCCTAGAAAATGACAAAATGTGGTAACTATTAATCTACTACCTTTGACTGCATAAACAAGGCTTATGGTTATATATCAAATCTAGAACCAACCAGAAATATATTTACAATAAATAAGCCATTCAATATAGTGAATTTGCCCACTGGGGTGATTTTGAAGCAGTTGGGGTGGGGGTAGAGAAATAGGAGGGAAATGTTAGAAGTAAGGTTAGAGGAAGATCATGTGAACTTTGGGACAAGGTGAGGACAGAAGGAAAAGAGAGAAGGAAGGGACAAAAATAAGAACAAGACAAACTGACAGCAATGAAAGGACCAGAATTTGTATTCTCACTGCTACAAAAATAAGGACAATTGAGAAAAAACATGCACAAGAATAGTGAGAAATGAAGAAGAGAGAGAAAAGAAAAACATTCTCTTCAATGCATGTCACTGTTGTTCCCTGGGGACAACTTGGGTAGCATACAGATAAGTGTAGACTGATCTCAGTGAGCCAGCCATAGTCCACTGAAGTTCAGGCTGGTTTCTGGCTATGAGGCTAGAATTGAGCTCCCTGACTTTCCTTAGGTTTGAACTCTGTACAATTCTACTGCAGGTTGGAGCCACCCTTCCCCCACAACAAGTCTGGTTCCTCTAGAAGGTGTTGACCCCAACAACTCACCAATTGCTGCAATCTTCTGCACTTTTATTGAGGTGACTCTTTGCTCTCACAGTGGGCTTCAGTTCTCAACAAGCCTCAGAAAGCCCTTCTCTACTGCTTACCACTGCACTAATTCTGGGGCCCAAAATGATGGTCTTCTGCACCTATGAGCTGTGCTGCTGTCCTGACAAGCCCCTGGCTAGGGACTGCATGCACATGCCACTGTTTGGTTGTCCCAGTGTGCTGCTGGCGGGGGTCTGTGCACCTTTACCCATGTTATCCAAGTGGGCCTGTGCCTGGGGCCTACATGCGCTTACCCAAGGTGTCTGCATGAGCTTCTGGCTGTGGCCTACTGCAGGCCACTGTTACCATTTCTGAGAGTCCAGGTGTATGACTTTCAAATTGTTCCACCTTATTGCTTCCTGGGTTTGCCTTTGGTGAGGGGGAAATTTGCTGTTGCATCTTGCTTGTGTATTCTCAATTCATATATTCTTGAAGTTTAATCCCTGGGTTGATGCTTGTAAATTGTGCATGCCAAACAGCTTTATTGATAGTACTGAGAACCCTTCGGAAATGACTACTCCTCAGAGATGTCCTCAGGTGTAGTTGGCTTTTAGGTTTTGAGTCTGTTGCAAGATTCTACCTTTTCACTTTATTGGGGCTGAGAAGTTACTGTCTGTTTGGCCTAGCCCCTTGTTTTATGGCACTGACATGTAGTATTATTTATGATCCTTATGCAATCTCAGTCTTGGCATACAGGAAGAACAAATGATTTAGTACAATTCTGTCACCTTGGCTTAAGTAGTGCAATCAGCAATAACAATAGTATCACAGGCAACCTAGAAAATGACAAACTGTGGTAACTATTGATTTGCCACCTTTAACCATATGAACTATATTTGTGGGTTTATAACAAAATGTAAAACTAACCAGAAAGTTTATATAGCAACTATGCCATCAGTATGGTATTTTACATTCAGGGGAGAAAATTTAAATGGCATTGGGGGAAAAAGAGATAAAAAGAAGAAGGAGGAAAAGGAGAAGGAGAAGGAGAAGGAGGAGAAGGAGAAGGAGGAGAAGGAGGAGGAAGAGGAGGAGGAGAAGGCGAAGGTGAAGAAGAAGGAGAAGAAGAAGAAGAGGAAGAAGAAGAGGAGGAGGAGAAAAAGAAGAAGAAGAAGAAAGAAGAACAAGAAGAATAAGAATAAGACGAAGAGGAGGAAGAGGAGGAGAAGGAGGAGGAAGAGGAAGAGGAAGAAGAAAGAAGAAATTAGGACAAGGCTGGAGGAGAAAGGCAGACTATGCAAATATTAGGAAGTGGTGATGAAGACAGCAGGGGGAGAAGGAAGGAAGATATAAAAATAGGTATGGAACAAAATGACAACAACAACAACAAAACTCAATACAATACAATACAATGCTGACACTTATATAAAAACAAGATCAAGAAAAAATAAAAACAAACAAGAACAAGAAAAGAAAAAAATTTAAAATATCCACTTCAAGGCATGTCTTGGCTGTCACTGTTATCTTGACCCATTCTGCCAATCTATTTCTTTTGATTGATGAACTGACACCATTAACATTGATGGTTATAAGTGAGACATATTGAGTTATTTTTTCATGACATTTTCTTTTTGTTGGATTCTGCCCCTTTACATTTAATTTCTTCTTTTGCCCAATGGGTTCATTCTGCTGTGCTTCCTGGAGCTTTGATCCTCATTGTGTGTTCCCAGGATATTGTGTAAAATTCTTTGGAGTGCTGGTTTGGTATTCATGAAGTTCCTAAGGTGCTCTTTGTCCTGAGAGTATCTTATTTCTCTCTCAATTTTGAAGGATAGTTTTTCAGGGTACATCAATCTGGGTTGGAGGCTGTTTTCCTTTAGGGCTTGGAATACCTCACTCCAAGCTCTTCTTTCTTTGAGAGTTTGCACTGAGAAATCTGCTATGCTTCTGATGCCTTTTCCTTTGTATGTGATTTGCTTCTTTTCTATAACTCCTTTTAGAACTTTGTTCTTCTGTTCGGTTTCTGGAATCTTAACAATTATATGCCTATGTGTAGATTTTTTTTATCAAGACTATTTGGAGTCCTATATGCCTCACTTATCTGTATGTCAAGTTCTTTTCCCCTGCTTGGGAAGTTTTCTGCCATCACTTCTGTGAACAGAGATTTTTTTATGTCATCTGCACTCTCTCCTGTTTCTTCATTGACTCCCATCAGTCTTATGTTATTCTTCTTTGCATCATCTAGCAGCTGCTGGATTGATTTCTCATGTTCCCTTATAATTTTGAAGCAATTTTTCTTTTCCTGGTCACTAATTGCAATCTTATCTTCTGTATCTAAAATTCTGTCCTCACATTGGCTCATTCTTCTGTGTAGACTTTCAATGGAGTTTTCCATGTCCTGGAAATCTATTTGCATCTGTTTTATGGATTCCATTTGTTCCTTATGTTGGGATTCCATCATGTTCCTCAGCTCCTCTCTAGATTTATTAATCATGTCTTGCACTAGGGGCACAATTTCTCCTGTTATCTGAGAAATTATTTCTGATTTCATTTTTTCCAGATCCCCTTTTGTTGCCAGTTCAGTGGGTCCAGGTGGTTGAGTATCAGAGTGTTCCATCTCATTTCCCTTTGGGGTTGCTGTAGGTGATCTGGAAATCTGGTTTTGAGACTTATTTATGTGTTTTCTCATTTTGACTGGGGCGGGGGGCTGTTAGCACCTGCACGGATTACCTCCTCTGAGCTGGGTGAGGTGGGATAGGGGCCGGGAGCAGCGGTAGGAATGGTGACCCAAAAGCCCTTTCCTGTGGGCTGGGAGCGTTGGGAGGGATGGTGGCCCGGAAGCCCCTTCCTCTGGGCCGGGAGCAGTGGGACAGAAGGTGGCCTAAAACCCTTTCCTCTGGGCTGGGGGCAGTTGGAGGGATTGTGACCAGGAAGTCCCTTCCTCTGGGCCAGGAGCAGTGGGACGACGGCTCAGAAGCCCCTACCTCTGGGCCGGGAACAGCAGGACTCAGTACCTTGGTCTGGTGGTCTGGTGTTCTCTGTGTCTTTGTAATGTGGAATCAGGTGGCTGCCTGTCTGCAGTGGGGTGATTTGGCATGTTCTGTGCAACTCAGGACCTTGGTAGGGCATCCAATATTTTGCTATTATAGCAATACTCCAGTGACTATTGTTGTCTTTTCATCACTTTCACATAAGCTAAATACTTAAGAAGTTGAGTTGCTGAACTAAAGGGTGTGTGCATTTTAAATTTTGATAGAAGTTATCTATTCCACCTGCATAGAGTTCGTAAAAGTTGTGCTTCCTCCAACCAAGTGTGTGAAACCCCATTTCACCATGCTCAACCATACATTGCATTATCAAACTTTTTGATCTTTGTCAGTCTTATAGGTTAAAAGATATTATACCAATATAGGCTTATTCAGCCTTCATTTTTTAAAATCAATGAGTTAGTGTTCTTAGCACATGTTTAAGAATTGTTTGTGGGCATTATTCATTTATATCTTTTCACTATTGTTGGTGTGTTCTTCTGTTCTCTCAGTGTCACACATTATTTATATTAATTAATAACACTGTGATGCAACTGGCAAATAGCTGAGAAGTTTTAAAGATAAACATATAAGGATACATACTAAGGAAAAATGTGACTTGGGCTACTGAGATTATATAGATTGGTATCCTTTGTAAGTTGATCCCTGATTTACAATCCTCAGAATCTTCATTTGAAAAGTAGATATGTTGATCCGTGAAGGTACTTCAGTAATAGGATGCTGCTGGGCATAGTGATACATGCTTGCAATCCCAGCACTGTGAGTTAGAGGCCTCCCTGGGCTACATAGTGAGTTCAAGCCCAGCCTGTATAGAGCAAGTCCCAGACTCAAAAATAAACAAACAAACAAATAAATGGATACTATTTCACTCAAGGCCTAGGAGGGAGTTGAAGAACCAGCTCAAGTTTTCAACACAAATCCTGAGTAAATATTTCTTTTGATCTACTAACTCAGATGCCTCTTATTTAAAACACAAAGGATGGAAATTTTGGGTGGGGGTACCAGGGATTGAACTCGGGTCCTTGCATTTGTGAGGAAGGTGATAGAACCAGTGAGCTAAATCCCCAGCCACTGCATCACAAGTGCAAGGTCCCGAGTTCAATCCCCAGGAAAAAAAAACCCCACAAAGGATGAAATGTGTTCTCTGTGCTCCTGATTCTATGTCAATGTTACTCTAAGTAACTTTTCCCCCTCTGCTTGAAGAAGACTCTTGCTGCAGTGCCAGGCGACTACCATTTTACTTCCTATTTCCATGAATCAGACTGTTCTAGGTGGCTTTCTTAAATGGAATTACACATTATTTGTCTTTTCATGGCTGGCTTCAAGGTTCATCCTTTCACATTTGTAAGTTTTTTTCAAGTAATTTTCATGTGCTTTTCAAGATCACTTTCATGTGCTTTTTGGCCACTAGTTTACAAATTATTAAGCTCTTTGCTCATTTAAAAAACTAGGTTGTTTTTCTTGTGAAGTTGTGGTTCATTATATATTCTGATATTAATCCTTGCAGATCTATAATTTGTGAATATTTTCTTCTATTTCACAGATTCATTTTTCTTTCCACAGATAGTGTCCTTTAATGCACAAATATTTTAAATTCTGATGTTCAATTTATCCACTTCTTTGTGGCAAGCTTTTTGTATCATATCCAGGAAATCATTGTCAAATCCAGTATCATAAAGCTTTCCCTCTATGATTTCATGAAAGAGCTTTGTGCCTTTGAGTCCTATGTCTAAGTCTGATTCATTTAGAGTGAATTTTGTGTATGGCCTAAGGTTAGCGTGTAACTTCATTATTTTCTGTGTGGACAACAAGCTGCACTAGCATCATTAGACAAGAAGATTGTTCCCTCTCCCACTGCAAGGTATTGAGCCCTTACTCAAAATCACTTGATCGAATAGGTTAGGGCTTGTTTTTGGAATTTCTATTGTATTCCATTGGTATATGTGTCAATACCATGCCGTTTTGATTACAGTGGGTTTGTAGTAAATTCTGAAATGAGGACATGTGAGACAGCTAGTAGGCAATCCTGGTTTCAGGTCCTTGTTTGGGGTGCCAACTATAGTGGAGCCTGGGTCCAGAGCCCTGAGCCCTAATTGGGCCACCACTGGTGGCCAACCCACCCAGCCAGCCTTGTTCTAGGACCTAGACTTGCTACTTTGTTCTTCCTGACCTGGAGGCAAAAAGGATGAATGATGAAGAGACACATTAGATTAACATGCAAGCACTCAGGGGGCTCTAGCTTCTAGTATGTGAGCTTTTTGCTCACCTCGCTTTTATTCAACCAAACACATACACAAAAAATCAAAGTAACACAAGATTAATCTACTTTTCAATATCCATTTGTACATCCCCTGTTAAACAACTTAACCCATGTGTCTTAAATTTTTCCAGTGATATGCAGTCACTGGTGAGAGCAGCATTTCTCTTTTGTGCTCAAAGAGGAGGACAATTAGGCCTCAATTCTCCTCTGGTCTCTGACAACAGCTAACTTTGTTCTTTTTTCAATATTGTTTTGGCTATCTGGGGTCCCTTGGAATTCCCTGGTAATTCTAGGATGGATTTATCCATTTCTGCAAAAATATCATTTGGATATTGAAAGAGACTACATTGCATCTATGGATCACAGATCATATTGGATAGTACTGACATCTTTACAATATTATCTTACATTTATACACATAGAATTTCTTTCCATTTATTTGTATATTTATTTCTTTGAGCAACATTTTAGAGATTCAATATAGAAATTTTTGTCTCCTTGGTTAAGTTCATTCCTGATTATTTTATTTTTTTGTAAGATTACTATAAATGGGATCATTTCTTAATTTTCTTTTTAGGTTTTCCTTTGTTAATGTATACAAATACACTTTATTTTTAAAATTTATTTTAGATGATAAAATTTACATATTTGTCATATATAATATGTTCTTTTGGAAAATATATATGCAAAATATAGGAAAATAAAATACATATTACCTGACACTCTGATGATATTTTTGTGGTAAGATATAACTGGTTTTTGTGTACTGATTTTTATTTGTATAGCTTGAATTCATTTATTAGTTCTAGCAGGTTTTTTGGGGTAGAGGATATGTGTGTTTAATCTTTAGGATTTTCTACAACTAAGTGTCATGCCTGACTTAAGTGAGATCCTCACAAGCAAACACCTCTTTCAGCAAATGACAGGCTGTTTCTCAGTAAACAGAAGACAATCTCTCTGGTCCTGAAAAATCCAGTGATTGTCTATACACTTGTGCAGACCCTCCTTGGGCTTAATCATAAACCGTTCACACCCAAATTCCTTAGCCCCTTCAATACCCATGTAAGCCTAATTCCTTTCCCAGTTAGCTGCTAATATCTCTCTCCTGGTGTTAGGCCATTCATTCACGGATGATATTTCCCACAGCTAGCTGCTTTTATTTCTCTCTCGCAATGGCAGCCTATATACACACAGATATAATAAACTCAGTTTTTCCCCAGGTAGGTGCTAGAATCTACCCCTGATTTTAGTCCCTGATTGTAGTCTCTGGTCATTGGAATAAACTTTTCTTTCAAAAGCCTATTGAAAGGAGTAGACTCATGTATGCCATCTTGAACACTTAGGAGGCAGTAATTTCTCTGTATTAAGAAGAGCTAGGATTTGGAATTTGTGGCTACCAAAGCAGGTATTGTTGTGGAAAAAATCCTGGAGACAGGAGGGCCACAGAGAATTGAGGCTCAAACTGTAGGGTAATATCTATTCATGGAAGTTTCATATTTCTTATTTGTTCATGTACAAAATAAAAATTTGAGAAATATAGCAGAAGCTGAGGTTGTGAATATAAATACCTAACCAGAAGATTCAGGAGTCATGAGGAATTATATAAAAAGGAGGTCAGAACTTGCTTAAATTGGGGGCTTCATCAGCAGTCCAGCACATAGACGAGTTCTTAGAATCAGAGCTGCACAATAGGATCAATACTCAAACTGGACCATTTAAAAAATACAAAAAATAACCGTTATGTGGAATCAGAATAATCTGCTTATATTCACTCTATCACTTGATGATAGGAGAAAATTTACCTTCTATTGTGTTAGAATTTTCATTCTCTTTACTACATTTACAATTTAATATTTAGTATTCTGTTTAAAAATTTGTGGCATACTAAGCAACCGAGCAAGTGATCAAGAAGTAAGAAAAATTACAGAAACATGTTCATAGGTTTTTTAAGTTCTGATCAATATTAAATGAATAAAACCAAGTTGTTTAGTGTTTTTTTTTTGTTTTGGTGTCTGTTTTCATTTTGAGACAGGGCCTTATTATGGGGTCCAGCTGGGCCTTGAACTCCTAGCAATACTCCTGCCTCAGCCTATGAAGTGCTGGGATTACAAGCATGTGTCACCATGCCAGGCATGAAAACAATTTTTAAAATATCTGATGTCCTGAAGCCTCCAAGCTTTTTGGTGGTCACTTCTGCAAAGGCCTCCAACAAACAGACAATATTCCACCATTGGGTTAAAAGGATTTTACCATAAAAAGCACTCACGGGTTGTTTAAGATCTTAAGTATCCAATGTTAAGCTCTGCTTTTTTTTGTTTTGTCTTTCTGAGGGAGTTTGAAGGACTAGAAGTACATTTCTGTTAGTATTTTTATAATTTGATTTACATAGAAGTGTCAAAAAGTAGGCTTTAATGAGAAAAAATGCTAAAAGTAATTTAAATACAATTTAATTATCCAAAGCATTTTTTAATTAATGCTTTTATGTTCCCAGAAATTTCTTCAGGGCTTTTTTCATATCCTTGTTCCTAAGACTATATATCACAGGGTTAAGGAGAGGGATCAAAACAGAATAAAAGAGAGTCACAATCTTCTGCATCCTAGCTTCATGCTCAGATGTTGGGCTCCCATACATCACTAGCACTGAGCCATAGAATAGTGAAACCACTGCCAGGTGAGACCCACACGTGTTAAAAGCCTTTCTTTTCCCAGCTGCTGAAGGGAAATTCAACACAGCTTTTAAGAGCAGAAGGTTTTTTTTTTAAATAAAATAGAGTACTACTCAGACATAAAGTACAAGAAACTAGAGTCATTTATAGCTAAATGGATGCATATTGAGGCCATACTCTTAAGTGAAATAAATAGGACACACCTGTAAATACCGAATAGTTTCTCTAGTGTGAGAAACTGAAATTGTAAATAAGGATGAAAATGATTAAAATGAATAATTGACAATTTGAAATAGGAAAAGGTCCAAAGGTGTAGGGGTGGTGGGAGGGGAAGGGGAAAGGGAAGAAGGGAATGGAAAACTTATGAGAAAGAAAAAAAAAATGGAAACAAAGTCTATGTAAATAGGGAAGGGTGGTGGGGGTGAAGGGCACATAGGTAACGGGGGAAAAATAAGAACTAAGATACATGATGTTCAGGTACAAACACCCAATGATAAATGCAAATGTATTGTATACCTAAAATGTACCAATTAATATATAAATTTTAAAAAAAGAAAAAAAGATCAAAGCACAATATCAGATGACGTAAAGAAAGGCCAAAGCAACAGGTTCAGCATTTTAGTTGGAGATTACAAGCTCTATCATGGCAGCTTTATTGCAAGTGAGGCCTAACAGAGGACCTGGGTCACACAGAAAATGATCAATTATCCTGGATCCACAAAAGGACATTTGGGAGATGGTGATGATGGGAATCAAGTACCACAGGAAACCAAGTATCCAGCAGACTAACACAAGATTGGTGCAGAGATGTCTGGTCATAATGGACGGATAGTGTAGAGGCCTGCAGATTGCAAGGTGCCCATTAAAGGCCATAACTGCCAGGACAATGGATTTTTTTTTAATTTAGGGTGCTCACTGACCTACTATTTAATTTCCAGGTAAGGTTATTGGTTTGTTTCATTAAAATCCTTACAGTAAGCACACTCCTTATTCTTCAGTGGCAGAGACCACATATCACCTTCAGACGTTGTTCATGTGGAAGTTTGACATTTAATCAATATCTACCAGTGGAGGAGAATATACTTAGTGTTGATTTAGCAAAGAGTTAATGACCTAGTTTACATTTTAAAATGTCCTTCCAATTCTTGAAATACAAGAATATTCTGCCTTTCAAAAACTGACTCATATATTAATTTTCTTGACAATTTTCTTTCATTTTCTCTTTTGTTCTAGTACTAAAGATTGAACCCAGAGCCTCCGTCCTGAACCATATCCCCAGCTCTATTTTTTATTTTATATTTTGAGGTAGTATATCACTAAATTATTACATTTTCCAGCATTGACTTGAATTTATATTCCTCTACCGTCAGACCACCAGTGTGTGGAGATAATGGGTATTTTCTATCACTTCAGGCTGGCATTTCATATCTTAAATAAAACTAACCAATCATACACAAAGTGAAATTTAAGAAAATAAGGTCTGGATCGTAATAGTTCTCTAATTAAAATTATTGAATGCACCAGAAAATTATGTTATTTTCATCTTATAATTTGGCTTAGCAGATCAGGATTTCTTATTTAGGCTTTATGAACAGGATTTCAGTCCAAAAGACTTTCCTTAAGGCAGCTTTCATCTCCTTATTCCTCAGGCTATAAATCAGAGGATTGAGGAGGGGTGTTACCACGGAATAAAACAAGGTCACAATTTTTTGCACTTGCACTGGGTGTGTTGACCCAGGGCTAAAATACATAACCATGATAGAGCCAAAAAACAAAAACACCACAGCCAGATGAGAAGCACAAGTGGAGAAAGCTTTGCTTTTGCTGGATTCAGAGGGCATCCTCAGCACAGCCAAAATCACCAGTGCATAGGAACAAAGGATGAACAGAAAAGTACCAACCATGAATATAGCATTGAAAGTAGAGTAAATGAACTGGGTAGTGGTGTCCTCAGAACAGGATAGCATCATTATTGGGACAGGATCACACATAAAATGGTTGATGATATTTGGGCCACAGTAGGGTAACTGTGAAATGAAAACAACTGGAGTTAGGGAAATGATGAACCCACTGGACCATCCCAAGAGTACAAGGCCAGTGCAGAGCTGTCTGGTCATGATGCGTGGATAATGCAGTGGGTGGCAGACAGCAAGGTACCTGTCAAAGGCCATGATGCAAAGATAGAAGCCTTCATTACACCCAAAGGAGAAGAAGAAGTAGAATTGTGCAAAACACCTCACAAAAGAGATGGACTTTGTTGTGGAGATGAAGTTAGCCAATAAGTTAGGGACAGTTGTGGTGATATAGCAAATTTCCAGGAGAGAGAAATTCCCCAAGAAGATGTACATGGGGGTGTGAAGGCGCCGGTCTCCCTGGACAGCCCAGGCAATGCCTGTGTTCCCCATGAGAGTCAGAGTGTAGGCTACTGAGAAGAGCCCAAAGAAGAGGAGCTGCCTTTCTGGACTTGAGGGGAATCCCAGGAGGATGAAGTGGGTAATGGAGTTTGTGTTTTCTTTCTTGGACACATTCATTGGTCTGGAAGACATGAAGATGACATCAGTTATTCATTTAATATAGAGTATTGGTTTTTGCAGGAAGCACCAAATTTTAAAAAACTTCTTTTGGTAAAGTAATAAACCTGAGATTCCTCCCAAAGGCAACAAGAATATGATCTTGATAAACTATGTCTGGAGAATGTGATTCTATTTTAGTACAATGCAAATTATAAAAATAAAAAGTCAACATTGTGCTGAGTCAACATAAAGTTAAGAAAAGAAGTCCAAACTTCGTAATTTTAGGAAGTCACTTTACCTGCATATGTATATGTCCATATGTGTTTACCTTATACGTTAGAGTGAATACACATCAGTCTAAGTTAAATTCTTTTTAAAGTACTATATAAAATACTTTACTGTAATTGTTTATACTGTTAATGAGACTAAATGAAGTGTCACTCACATTAAAATATCCAAAGGTCAGGTCTCATTTAGAAACAGTGAATGAACCAATGTGTATTCCTCTGGTGGGTTCTTATTGTATTGCATAGTGATTAAAAGAATCTTTCTTGGGCTGGGAATTTAGCTCAGTGGTTCCACCATCTGCCTTGCAAGCACAAGGACCCAAGTTTGATCCCTGGTACCAAAAAAAAAAAAATCTTTCTGGCTTTCTGGGCCTAAGATGGATAATTTTTATATAACCACACCAAATGAACATTTGGCATTAAGGAAGTGTTTTCTCTGGCCTGCTCCTTTCAGGTCCACAATTCAGGGAAGAGTCTTACAGTCTTGCACCTCAAATTCTCTGCGTGAAAAGTTTGATTTTTTTGTAAATGTAAAAATTCAATATACTGCATGAGCCACCTTGTCTATTGGAGGGAACCTGCTCTGAGTGATTAGACTGCTTCATGTGGACCAGTTTGTTGCAAGAAAAAGCATTGCAGTCAGATAGTTGTGTGTGTAGGTTCCATGGTGTTTTCTTAATCAGTGATTTTTTTACTTACTGTCTACTTTTCTTTGTGTACATAACCTTAATGCTTTTGTATGTGGGCATTTCCCACTAAGACAATCTTGAAACACTGAATGTCTTGCTTCAGTCATCTATGCTGCCACCTTGCAATTTGTTGTTGCTGACATGAAACTTACCTTTTATAAATCTTGTTCCCTGAGGACCCTGTTCTTGGTTATCATATTTGATATCTATGTGGAAGGGCTGCTGCTGTATAGTCTTCCTTCTGTATCCACTGATTTTGGATTTATGGTTTCAACAAAATGCAGAATAAATATATTAGAATAGTTGTGTTTCTACTAAAATATAGAGCTATTTAAATCCCTTTTCATTGTTCCCTAAAAGGTACAGTTTGCCAACTCTTTATATATCATTTACACTGTGTTAGGTATTGCAAGTAATCTAGAGATGATTTAAAATATGTGGGAGGCATTGTGTAGATTTATAAACATGTTATGTTATATTGTATAATGGGCTTGAACATCTGTGGATTTTGAATCCCCAAGTTATTTTGGAGCCAATTCTTCTTGCATACCAAGGAGCAACTGTATCTCATTGCTTATTGAGCTGTGCACACTGTGAAATCTGAATGTAGCCTTGTGGTTCTGTTTCCCTTTCAATCACATTTAAGGTGGCAACATAAGTCAGATAACAATTTCTCAGACTACAAGAAGTATTTTAGCATTTGTGGTTTTTTTTGGTTCTTGTAGTTACAGGTTCTCTCTTGGTCTGTTGTGTTTGCTAGTAAGGTTAAAACAAAATGTTTTTTATTCTGAATGACTGTAGAGTTTTCTCTCAACTGAAGCTATTGTATAGGTTCTGATAAAGACTATGTGTTATTTTGTCTGAGACAGTAAGCTACAAGGCAAGGGTACCTTGGCTCTTCCCAAATATTAGAAATAAAAAGTAACACACCTTTGAGGTGAAGACTTCTAAATCATACAATATATGTATAAATGGAGAAAGAGCAGAAGGATATTAATATTAGTATGAGGCAATTCTTATCATTGTTGCAAAATATCTTTATTGTCAGATGCTTACAAATGTATTCTGCTACATCCTTTTATTAAAGGAAATATTCACTTATCTGCCACAGAAGACATAGTGATTATTCAATTTCATAATAATTCATTTGATTGAATTTTAAAGTAAATTGTATTTTAGTCATTTTTTACTCTGGCCTTTGTCCCAATTTCTCAGGACGCATTTTTCAGCTACTTTAATCATTTCACTGGCTGTGAAACACAACGATGTTGTATGAAATCAATGCCATTACTCATCCTGCTTGAATCTTCTGTACAATGTTTCTTGGGGATACACAGAGTCACAATCCAAAGACGGTCCTAAATGCAATAATCAAAACTACACCAGTGCTAAATGAGTTGTGTCATAGAAAGAAGGGCTATTTCAAATAAAACCAAAGCATGTAAAACTAGTAAAACTGCTATAAATATATAGGTTAAAGGAATAAAATATTAGAATTGAATCAGCCTTATCGTGTTTTGTCTATTGAACAAGCAACAAAATTAATGTAATATTGATAAAAAAATCTGCCTCCAGAAATTTATCATTTACACATTTTCATTGCAAGTGCAATTGCATGCTTCTTTGCAAGCAATACCCATTAATAGTTTTAAAGGCTAGGTGAAGTAGATAAATATATTTCCAAAGGCTTGGTGAAACAAAGGCAAAATTAATATTTGTAAGCTTATGTGCTTGAATTTTATTTTAATCAAATATTCATAAATTCAGAATAAAAAGAAAACACTTGATAGTAAATTCATTTATGCATAATACTCATTACAATGTGGTATATCAAAATTTAACTCACTTCCTCGTAATGTGCTGGGAAGAGCTCTCTGAGAAGGAAATAAAATATTACCCTGCAGTGCAAAAAAGCATTTGAGTGACTTCTGAGCATTTGGATGATCCAGTCTGTAGTGTGCCATGAGTTCCAGAGAGTGATCATTAAAATATTTTATTTCCTCTTGAGCTGTGAAACTCATATTTATGATTAAAATAAAACTGTAGATGAGAGTATTGTTTCTGTTTATGTGATAGCGTAATATCCCTTTGAGATTTGAGCAGCTTTCCCCTGATATTCTAAAATATTTTTCAATGCATGAGATAGTTTTATAATTTTATTTATTTATAGTGAAATAATAAGCTCAATCATTCTCCAAGGTGTGGAGCACTTGTAGACCTTATCTTACGCTTTATAACCAGACACTACAAAAGGTTCCTGGGGAATAATAAGACAGTTAATAGAGCTTGTTGTAATAGAAGTAATGGGAATATCTAAAATTAGATCCCTCTTTCTATTTTGAGAAAAGAGAACACATACTTTGCCCATCAATATTAGCTGTCAAATTTGTTGCTTAAAGATCATGTCAACTGCATTTATAGTCACTGTAGAAAAATGGTATTTTAGGTGCTGAAGGTGGCATAGTGCTATTTAAAAAATTTATGGAATGTTCAGTAGACAGCATGGTTAGGGAAGGATAAATTAATGAGAAAAATTCCTGTTTATGCTCACCAATTCAATTTAATTCAGTGTGTGCATGTGAATGGTGAAATATAAAATTAACCAAATTAGTAAGTGAATATATGAAACATATTTTTTCATTTGAAAAAAATCGAGAGTACAATCAGGTGAAGGATTGAAGTTTAGAGGCAGGTCTTTTAATTTTAAATACAGTTGTATGGAAAGTCTGATAGAGACATTAACATTTGAGCACAGATATGAAAAGAGGGGACAGAACATGAGGATATGGACAGGGCATTGCAGGCAAAAGTAAGCTAATGCTGGAGGTTGGAGGGAGGAGTATGTTTGCATGGCAGGTGGAGTCACAAAGGTCAGTGTGCTGTAGCAAAGTCAGCTGGGGAGAGGGCTCTTGTTGGTGTTCAGTACTCTTATCTCTTTTATTCTTTATATAGAATCTGTATTTCACTGTAGTATGCAACATAAATGTTTTGTTTTAAAAGTTTTACCAATTTTAATATAATTGATTTTCCTATATAACCTATAAGAATTTATTAATTTTTGTTGGTATATGTTTGCAGTATATAATGGTTACATTACTCATGGGAATTAGTATATGTACATAATACATCTTAATTTTTGTCCACTTCCTTCCCCTCCTTTCTCTCCCCATTTCCTCTATCTTTTAATCCCCTCCCATTTGAGAAACACCTATTTCCTACTTCCCATTACCTATCTTTTTATTTTGTGCTTTATTTATATATCAGTTTTATCATATCAGAAAAGCCATGTAATATTTAGCTTGTGTGTCTGATTTACTTCACTTAACATTATGGCCTCAAGGTGCTTCCATTTTCCTACAAATGACTCAAGTTTGTCTTTTGTTATGGCAGAGTAGTATTCCATTGTGTACAAGTACTAAATTTTCTGTAACCATTAATCCATTAGTCTACTTAGCTATTATGAATTATGCTGCTATAAACTTATATGCATGTATCATTGTAATATGATGCTGTTAACTCTTTCAGGAAGATACCTATAAGAGGAATAGCTGAGTCAAATGAAGTTTTTAGTTTTAGTTTTTTGAGAATCTCCATACTGATTTCCATAGACATTATAACAGTTTACACTCCCAGTGACAATCAAAACAGGTTCCTTTTCCTCCTCAGACTTTCCACCATGAGTTATTGTTTGATTTCTTGATGATAGCCATTCTTTCTGGAGTGAGATGGACTCTCATTTTGTTTTAAAATGTGCATCTCTCAAATGGCCAGTGAAATAAAACATTTTTTCTGTGAATTGATTGGCCTTTTGTGTTTCTTCTTCTGAGAAGTGTCTCCTCATTTTGAGGGGTCTAATTTTTTGAGTTCTTTGCATATTCTAGATATTAGTCCTCTGCCTGAGGAATAACTGGTGATTTTTTTCCTACTTTTAGGTTTTTGCTTCAGTTTATTGGTGGCCTCCTTTCCTGTTCAGAAACTTTTTGATTAGTTGTTATCTCATGTGTTGATTCTTGGCATTATTTCTTCTGCAATTGGGGTTCTGCTTAGAAAAATTTGCCTATGCCTATGTCCTCAAGCATTTAACCTATTTTGTCTTCCAGTAGAGTAAATGCTTCTGTGTTAATGTTTAGATCTTTGATATATTTTGATTTTAGTTTATTACATGATGAGAGATATAGGTCTAGGTTCCATCTTTGGCATGTGCATAGGCAATATTCCTAGAACCATTTGATAAAGAAGCTATCTTTCCTCCAGTGAAGGCATTTGACCCCTTTGTCAAAGATCAGGTAGCTGAGTGTGCCTGGAGTTGTTTCTCCATCCTCTGTTCTTGGTTTCATTGATCCACAAGCCTGTTATTTTGTCAATACCATGCTTTTTAAAAAAATCACTGTAGCTTTGTAGTATAATGTAAAGTCGGAATGTTGCTTCCTACTGCCTTGTCCTTGTTGTCCAGAATTGCATTTTCTGTTTTAGGTCTCTTTTAGTTTCATATGAACTTTAGGATTGTTTTCTCCAGTTCACTGAGAGATTCTATTGGTATTTTGATTAGGTTTGCACCACTAGCCCCCCACCCCCCGCAAAGCCTGTAGGTATTGTAAACTGCAAATACAATGTGGGGTTTTATTCTGAAAGTGATCCCTTCCAAAGGATAGGCTAGCTTTGGAGAAGAACTTCATTGCAGTGACCTCCATGTATAGGGGAATATAATCAGAAGACAAGTTGAGAAGTGATTTATTGTCTAAGACAAAGCTATTCCAGGAATCAGAAGTCACAGAATAACTGCTCTTCAGGGTTTCTGGGGGGTGTTGTTGGTTAGGTCCTTTAGAAATGGCTTGTCAATTAAGTTTTCCAGGTCCTTCTTGCCTCAAAGAATTGGATGAGCCGAGCCAAAAATTGTGCCAAAAAATTTATTTGGAAAGTGAAGGGAAAAGGAATAAAGGAAAAATTGTCTCTGTAGAGCAATCTTTGGCTGAACTAGAGAGAAAAAGATAAAAAGAGCAAAAAGAAGTACACCCTGTGTCTGGGAGACACAGCATGGGCTACCATGAAGAGTCACAAAAGCAAGCTCTTCCTGGTGTCTGTGTCTTTATAAGCAGTGCACATCTCATTGGAACCTGTGAGAAGCTTTACATATGAGTTACTGGGAATTATTTGATGCTGTCCTGGGATCTTGTAATTGGCAGGTCTCACATATTTCCCAAGCCAGCTTTACCTTACCTTGCCTCCTACTCCTATATCAATTTCCCTTGAGAGACATAAATCCCATACATCTTTATGGAGTGTTGAAGGAATGATGGTCTCTGTCTTTTTCAAGCTGGAAGGGGCTGTAGACCCTACGTAGTAGGGACTAATCCCTACTATGCACCTTCCAACTATCTTGGGGTGTTGTGGCTTGTGGCTGTGATGAAGAATGAAAAACCTGTCCAAAAATAAAGAGACAAGAGTTAGTGACTACTGAGTTGCCTGCTTAATGGGAGAAAGAAACTTTACTATTAGTCCATATGTGAGGAGGAAGTCAGATTTCCATGCTCCCTGTAGAGAAGTATGAATATAAGAGAGCTATGTCAGATAATTTTTTAAGAGTCTGAGAGCTGTGGCCTTAACAAGATGATGTTTACTTATTTGTAGCAGCTCTGGAACCCTGGTTCTTGAAGAGAAATCTTAAGTCTTCCAGAGGCTCACAGAAGATTTCTTCTTTGGAGTGATCTTGTTCTTTAGACAATTCCAGTTGGACTAGTTTTAATCTAGAAAGATGAATGCAATTTTCCATCTCAGCCATCTTTACTGCAGTGGCTGTGGCAAGGATCACTGAAAAGGGGTCTTCCTAGTTTGGATTTAACTGGTCTTGGGTGTTCCTTCTTTCCAAGTTTTTACAAGCATGTTGTCTCCAGGATGAACACTAGGTTATCCTGGGGCCTGGAGGTGGCAGAACTCTGTTTCCATACATTCTAATAGCCTGTTGTACTTGGCTCAGATTGATGAGATATTATAAGAGCCCTGTGGACTCTGTATGTTCCATCATATCCGAGGATAGAAATGGCCTTCTGTATAACATCTCAAGTGACTCAAACTTAGCCCAGTTTGGGGCATGTTATGAACCCTCATGTGTTCTATGGTTACCCATAAGAGCCAGGACTCAGACATCTTTTGTCAAAGTTTTTCCAGAGCTTCCTTTACAGTTTTGTTGGCTTTCTCTACCTTTCTAGAAGATTGAGGCTGCCAAGTGGAATGAAGGTAGTACTTTTAAGCCATTGCCATTTCCTGACTTATTTGCAGCATAAATAAAAGTCTATTGTCATTTTGGAGACACTGGGGTATTCCAAATCTGAGGATGATTTAGTTAAGTAGCACCTTTGCTACCTCAGTAGCCTTTTCTGGTCAGGAATCCTCCACATGGTGGCATGTGGTGAAATTCCAATTGCCAGTCCTTATTGGTTTCTGCTTGCCTGGGTTGTTGTAGGTACAGCAGAGTCAAGATTTTCAGGTTTGTTGGGTAGCTGTCACTTGTCCTAATCCTTTGAAAATGCAAATGCCCTTTTCCAGTGTACCATCCATTCTCATATGGAAGGAATCACAAAATGTTTTTATAGCCTTCCACTGTGTACCTTGCAGAAGGCCCTTTTTTTTTCTGGCACCAGGAATCACCTTGTGGAACATGAACTTGGCGGGCAGGCACAGCTCCACTAGTTTGTTTCTAAAGTACCACCAGACTGCCTTTTAAAATTTTTTCTTGTCCTAAGCCCTATTTATCACTATGGGGGTAGAGGGGATTTAGACTGGTTTTAATGGTTCCCGAGAGCCTGAGAATTAGGTTAGAGTCTTAAGGGGCTGTAGCACTGCCTTTTTGCCTCCCTAGCAGGGTTTTGATTTTTCATGGAGACTTCAAACATGTCTCTCCAGTGACCTTTATAGCGCATGACTGTGATTTGCCTGGGAAAATGGACTGCCTCTAGGAATTGTAGAATTTTCTGCCTGTGTTTTACAGATGATTATTTGTCAATAAGCCTCTTTCTTTTCAGTTTGCAACATGGATATGTAGCACCTAAAAGGCCTATCTGGAGGTCACATAGATGTTTAACCTTCTATTTTTCCCTAATATTAATGCTTGAGTAAGAGCTACCATCTCTGCCTTTAGAGCTGAGGTACCTGGGGAAAGAGATTTTGCTTCAGTGACCATTTATTTGCTGACACCTGCTTAACCTGTCTTTTGATGTCCTTCTGAAAGAAAGCTATGTCCATCAGTGAACCATACACACTTCCTCAGGATCTTGGAGGGGCAGGTTACTGATGTTATGCCTGTTTGCATAGGTCTGGGTGATTACTTGCAAGTGAAAAAGGGACCTGTACTCAAATATATCCTTCCATCCCTGGGACTTTTCTCAGGAGCAGGACAAGTTGTGAACCAAAGTAGTAGGAAGCACCACTTCATGGTAGCCCCATGGAGCTTCAAGGTGTCTGTATGTATCCAGTGGGAATTATGTCACCGGAGGAAGCTGGTGAGGCACCTGAGGAATGTTGGGTTTTTCTTTCATTTTTAAAATTTTTATTATTTTAAATTGAATTGTATTGGTAGGTTTTAGGTGTACAATATAATGACATTCGCCATTGGAAATTTGCACCTTCACATGATCTCTCTTGGTTCTTAATTTTTCCCCCTTTGCCTGCCCTCCACTCAATCCCTCCATCATTCACTATTTACACAGACAGTTTTTCCATTTTATCTTTTTCTCATATTGATTCCATTCCCTGTTTTCCTTTTCCCTACCCCTCCCACTTCCCCTTCTCCTCTGCCACTTATCTTCCTATTTCACATTATCTCTTATACCTTTCAGTCCTTATTTACACTTTCTGTTTCTCACACAAGAGAAACTATTGAGTTTTTAAATATGTGTGTCCTATTTATTTCACTTAAGTGTATCACCTCAATATGCATCCATTCAGCTGTAAATATCTCTAATTTCTCATTTTTTATGGCTGAGTAATACTCCATTTTATAAAAAAAAAAAACCCACATTTTCTTTATCCAGTCTCCAGTTGATGGGCATTTGGGCTGTTTTCAAGTTTTTGCTATTACAAAATGTGTTGCTACGAACATGGGTGCACATATATCACTGTGATATGATTCTTTTAATTCTGTGGGGGAAGATAGCCAGCAGGGGAATAGCTGGGTCAAATGGGACTTCCAGTCCTAATTTTTGAGGTATTTCCATACTGATTTCCACAGTGGTTGCACCAGTTTACAATCCCACTAGCAGTGGAACAGGGTTCCTCTTTCCCCACAGCCCCACCAGCACTTGTTCTTGGTTGATTTCATGATAGCAACCATTCTTTCCGGGGTGAGGTGGAATCTCAGCATTGTTTTGATGTCCATCTCTTGAATGGCCAGTGATGTTGAACAATTTTTCATATGTTTATTTGCTATTTCTACTTCTTTGACTGAGAAATGTCTGTTCATTTCAGATGCCCATTTTTGGATTGAGTCTTCAAAATTGGGAAGTCTGATTTTTTTAAGATCTTTGTATAATCTAGATAGTAGACATTTGTCTGAGGAACAGCTGGTAAAAACTTTTCCCCACATTGTGGGTTTTCTCTTCACACTATTGTTTGTTTCTCTTGCTGTGCAGAAGCTTTCTAACACAAACAGATCTCACTTGTTGATTGTTTGTGTTAGTTCATGGGCAACTAATGTTTTCTTCATGAAATATTTTCCTACACTATACCAATGCCTTCAAGAGTTGTACCTTACTTTTGTTTCAGCTGGTTCAGTGTTTCTGTTTTGATATTTAGATCTTTAATCCATTTTGATTTTAGCTTAGTGCATGTTGAGAGATATAGGTCTAGTTTTAATCGTTGCCAAATTGAAATCCAATTTTTCCAACATCATTTGTTATAGCGGCTGTCTTTCCTCCAGTGAGTGTGTTTGGCTCCTTTGTCAAAGATAAGGTGGGTAAGTGTGTCTGAAGTTGTTTCTGCATCTTCCAATCTGTTCCACTGGTCCTCAGGTCAGTTTCTTTGCTAGTACCATGCTGTTTTTATCACAGTACCTTTGTAGTATAGTTTCAAGTTGGGAGTTGTGATACTGCCTGCTGTGTCTCTGTTGCCTAGAATTGCTTTTGCTATTCTAGCTCTCTTCTTTTCAAAATGAATTTTTGGATTGTTTTCTCAAGGTCTATGAATATGCTGCTGGGATTTCCATTGGAATTACATTGAATCTATATAGCAGTTTTGAAAGTATGGCCATTTTCACTGTGTTGATTCTTCCTACTCAGGAGCAAGGGATGTCTTTCCATTTTTTGATATCATCTTCAGTATCTCTTTTTGGAGTGCTATAGTTTTCAGATAAGAGGTCTTTGATTTCTTTTGTTAGGTTCCTTCATAGGTATTTCAGTTTTTTTGATGCTATTGTGAAAGGAATTGTTTGCCCTATTTCTGTCTCAGTGAGTGTGTTGTTCATCTGGAGGAAAGCTGTTGACTTTTTTGTGCTGACCTTGTATCTAGCTACTTTACTGAATTTGGTTATTAAGTTTAGAAGACTTTTGGTGGAGTTCTTGGGGTCTTCTATATAGAGTATCGTATGATCTGCAAATAGTGACAATTTGACTTCTTCCTTTTCTATCTTTATTCCTTTTATTTCTTTCTCTTGTCTAATTGCTGTGTCTAATGTTTCCAAAACTATATTGAACATAAGTGGTGACAGTGGACATCCTTGTCTTGCTCTTGAGTTTAGTGTGAATGATTTCAGTTTTTGATCATTTAGTATAATATTGGCTGTAGGTTTTTCATAGATGGCTTTTATCAGATTGAGGTAGAGACCGTAATTTTGTAGGGTTTTTATCATAAATGTGTGTTGGGTTTTGTCAAATGCTTTTTCTGCATGTAATGAGATGATCATATGGTGTTTTTCCTTGGCTCTATTGATATAGGGTATTACTTTTATTGATTTGCATATGTTGAACCATCACTGCATCCTTGGGATGAATCCCACTTGGTCCTGGTGTATGATCTTCTTGATGATCTTCTGCATTCTATTTGCCGGTATCTTATTAAGGATTTTTGAGTCTATGTTCATTAGTGAGATTGGCTTATGGTTCTCCTTTTTGTTTGGGTCTTTCTCCGCTTTGGGGATCAAGATGATGCTTGCTTCCAGGAATGAATTTGGGAGTATTGCTTTTCTTTCAATTTCATTGAAGAGCTTAAACAGTAGTGGCAGTAGTTCCTCTCTAAATTTCTTGTAGAATTCAGCAGTGAAACCATCAGGACCTGGGCTTTTCTTAGTTGGTAAGTTTTTAATTACGTTTTCAATTTCATTGATTGATATTGGATTATTTAGAATTTTTTTTTGTACCGTGGACTGAACTCCGGTCCTTGTGCTTGTGATGAAGGCAGCGGAACCACTGAGCTAAATCTCTGGCCCTAGATTGTTTAGAATTTTTAGGTCTTCTTTCTTCAACTTTGGCAATTTATACATATCTAGGAATCTGTCCATTTTTTCTGTGTTTTCCATCTTTGTTTGGTTCTTGAAGTAGGTATTGATGATCCTCTGGATATCTGCTGGGTCTGTTATGATTACACCCTTTTCATTCCTAATTGCATGGATTTGGGCCTTTTCTTTCCTTTTTATGGTAAGGTTGAGTAAGTGTTTGTCAATTTTGTTTATTCTTTTGATGAACCATGTCTTGGCTTCATTGATTTTTTTTGTATCATTCTCTTAGTCTCCATTGCATTCATTTCTGCTCTGATCTTTATAATTTCCTCTCTTGTATGAGCTCTGGGTTTGTCTTACTCTTCTTTTTCTAGAAGGTTGAGGTTCAGCATCAGGTTCTTTAATTGGGCTCGCTCTGTTTTCCTAATATGAGTATTCACTGCTATGAATTTCCCTTGTAAGATTGCTTTCATTTTGTCCCATAGATTCCAATATGTTTTATTGTCATTGTCATTTCATTGAAGGAACTGACTGATTTCTTTAATTTCTTGTGACCCATTGGTTCTTCAGAAGTGTGTTGTTCATTTTCCATGTGTTTATGAAATTCTTGTGGTTTATTTAACTCCTATTTCATCACACTGTGGTCTGATAATATACAGGGGATAACTCCAATTCCTTTGCACTTACTTACATATGTTCTATGAGCATTTATATGGCCTATTTTGGAGAATGACCCATTTGTAGCTGGAAAGAATGTGTATTCTGATTTTATGGGGTGGAAGACTCTGTAATCATCTATTAAGTTCATTTGTTCATGAGTTTGATTGAGTTCTAGTATTTTGTTGGTTATTTTTTGTGTAATTGATCTATGTATTTATGAGAGTATGGTATTGAGCTCTCCCAGTACTATTGTATTAGTGCTTATTTGATTTTTCATGTCCATTAGTATTTGTTTTATGCAGTTGGACAGATCGTGTTTGGTGCATGTATATTTATGATTGTCATTTCTTCCTGTTGGATTGTTCCCTTTACAAGGATGTAGTGTCCCTCTTTGTCTCTCCTAATCAGCGTTGTTTGGAAATCCACTTGATTTGCAAAGAGGATAGCTACTCCTACGTTTTTTCAGGTTCCTGTCACATGGAGTATTGTTTTCCAACTTTAACTTTCAGTCTATGTGTTTCTTTTTAAAATGTGTATTTCTTGTATGCAGCATATTGTTGGATCTTGCTTCTTGACCCATTCTCCCAGGAATTTCTTTTGCTTGGTGAATTGAGACCATTGACATTGATGGTTATAATTGATACATATTGACTTATCATTGTCATAACTTTTTCTTAGATTCTCCCCTTTTGTGTTTAATTTCTTGTTGTGCCCAATGGATTCATTTTGCTGGGCTTCCTGAGGTTGTGATCCTCATTTTATTTTCCTAGGATATTGTTTAAAGATTTTGGAGTGCTGGTTTGGTATTCATGAAGTTCCTAAGGTGCTCTTTGTCATGAAAGTACCTTATATCTCCATCAAATTTGAAAGATAGTTTGGCATGGTATATTAATCTGTGTTGAAAGCTGTTTTCCTGTAGGGCTTGGAATACATCACTCCAAGCTCTTTTTGGCTTCAGGGTTTGTGTTGAGAATTCTGCTGTGATTCTGTTGGGCTTTCCTTTGTATATGATTTGTTTATTTTCTCAAACTGTTGTAGAACTTTTTTCTTCTGTTGGGTTTCTGGAATCTTATCAATTATATGCCTATGTGTAGATTTGTTTTTGATCAAGGCTAGTTGGTGTCCTATATGCCTCACTTATCTGTATGTCAAGTTCTTTTCCCCTGTTAGGGAAGTTTTCTGCCATTACTTCTGTGAACAGATTTTTGTTAATGTCATCTGCACTCTGTCCTGTTTCTTCTTTGACTCAGATCGGTCATATGTTATTGTTCTTTGCGTCATCTAGCAGCTGGTGGATTTATTTCTCATGGATCCTTACAATTTAAAAGAAATTTTTCTTTTCCTGGTCACTAATTGCAATCTTATCTTCTATGTCTGAAAGTCTTTCCTCACATTGGCTCATTCTGCTGTGCAGCCTTTAAATGGAGTTTTTAATCTCCTGGTAATCTGTTTGCATCTGTTTTATGGGTTCCATTTGTTTTCTATGTTGGGATTCCATCATGTTCCTCAGCTCCTCTATTTTTTTTTATCTGTGTCCACTCTAGATTTATTAATCATGTCTTTCAGCATGGGCATAATCTCTGCTGTTATGTGAGAAATTATTTCTGATTTCATTTTTTCCAGATCCTCTTTTGTTGCCAGTTCAGGGAGTCCAGGTGGTTGAGTATCAGAGTGTTCCATTTTGTTTCCCTTTGCAGTTACTGTAGGTGATCTGGAAGTTTGGTTTTGAGGCTTGTTTATGTGCCTTTTCATTTTGAAGGGGGTGGGCGTGCTGCTGGTACCTCTGCTACTCACCATCTCTTCACTGGGTGTGATGGTACAGCGGCCCAGGAGCCTCCACTTCTCTGCTGGGAGGGGTGGTAGGGTGACATGGAAACCTCCTCCTCTGCACTGGGAGTGGTGCTACAGTTGCCCAGAAGCCCGTTGGGTTTTTCTGGGGCACTAGGCTCTTAGGGAGTCCCCTGGTCAATTGGAAGTGATGGACTTGATTTATTGGTCAGTATCAATAACACAGAAGTACAGAAGGAAGACCCCTGAGGGCTTTTGTCATCATATGTGGTGCCCATTAACTCCTTAGGGACAAAGAGGCTGGCCATCATTAACCTTGCCTAGTCCTTTAATTTCCATGAGGTAATGGCTGAAGTTTCCCAAGCAAAGTTCTTTTAACCATCTAGTTGAACCTCTTCATGGACAAATTTGTATTTATTCTTGGTCATGTGATGACTTATCTGGTATTTCAAGTCCCTTGATGACTCTACTTAACCAGAGTGAACCCATGTGGGAAAAACATCTCTTGTATTTATTTCAATGGAAGAAAGGACTAAGAACTGAGATGGCTCTGTTTTTATACACACACAGTCACTTTGATTAGCATTTAAATGTTAAAGCTGTTCTGCTCAGGCATCAGGCACCAGACTTTAACTAACCGGAATTTAAACAGGGAAGTAAAATCCAGGTGGTAAAGGCCTCAGGCAAGCTCTTGGACCAGGGAGAGAAGTTTTGAGTGGAAAAATCTTCTGCTCTAGCTGCTCAGCATACAACCTGGGAACAGGGAGATTTAGGTCTCTGTTTGCTCGTTGGTCCAGGAGTTCTGTGCTCCCATTAGGCTTGTTCCCAATACTGAGGTACACCCACTTGAAGTGGGAAGCACCAGCATCATATGCTGGTTTTGCTTGTCTGGCACTCAAGTCCAGCCAAAAGCTGTGGGCATTTTAAAATGGGTGGTTTTTTTTTCTTGAGCACATCCCCAAACTTCCAGCTGTGGTGCAGGATGGGAGTAGCCCTCTGGCTTGGCTGTGCTCCACATTAGCCTTGCAGTATGTACTTGCATTTGCCCTGGTCCTCTGATTATAGCTCTGCCTTCCCAGTTGTTTCATGATTTTCAAAAGGATAATACAGTTTTTCTTTTATGTGTATGAAGAAAGAAAAATGTTCCTCTCATAAGCCCATGTGCTGTTTAAAAGCAGAGTCTAAACTCTTAAGTCTATTTATTTAAAAAAAAAAGGCAAAAAGGAGATGAGCAAAAAAGTTGGTGGTGGCTAGTGGTGCATGCCCACATAAAAGTTACACATAGCCATGCAATGAGATGGTGGCTGGCCACATGGCAAGATACCATGGCTGCTGGCCATATAGCAAGGTAATGTGGCTGCATTCTGGCCCAAATCATAAACTCATAAAAAGCCATTTAAAAGCTATGGTAAGTAGAGACAGACCAGTTTCCAAAAAAGTTTTCTAGTTGTTCCTTTGACAAAGGATTAATATCTCTAATATATAAAAATCAAAATATTAGATGCCCCCAATAAAAGTTGTGCAATAAAAAAGACAGAACAGAATGAACAGACAATTCTCAGAACTACAAATCACCAATATTGGAGAAATGTAAATTAAAATAACACTTAGATTCCCCCCATTCTCCAGGAAGAATGGCTATTAACAAGAAAACAAATAAAAATAAAAGCTCTGAAGGCTGTGGGAAACTCTTGTACATTGTTGCTGGGGTTGTAAACTAGAGCAACTATTAGGTAAATCATTGTGCAGATCACTGAGAAATCTAAAACTAGAAATTCCAGCTGTCCTAGTTATTCCCATTCTAGATAACTTGTCAAAATAATTAAGGACTTCATATTACAGTGATACCTGCATACGAACTTTTATAGTAGCATAATTCATAATTGCTAAATCTTGGCAACAACCTGTATATAAAGAAAATGTGGGAAGATGGGTTGAAAGGAGAGGAGGAAAATGGAAAAAAACAGAGGAATCAAGATATATCTTGTACAGGTACAAATACACTATGATGAATATGATCTTTATATATATATATATCTAATTTTACCAATAAATATAATAAAATGTTAAAAAAAGAAAATGTGGAATCTATAAAGAATGAGTACTACTGTGCTACAAAGAAGGATGAACTTAAGTAATTTCTAAGTAATGGATGCACCCTGAAATCCCATATTAAATGAAATAAATTAGACATATCATTTTAAAATTTGCATATTTTCTTCTATATGAAAAACCAAAAATATAAATAAAGAGCAAAATAAAGATTAAGAGGAATTAGGGAGTTAGAACTTTTGCAAAAGAGAAGGAAACCAGGAGATGGAGAGAGTTGCATGGAATATAGGGAAAGGGGATGGTGATAAAAGAATTAACATGTGTTATGTGCATGTGCCAACTCTCCATGAGAAAAGTTATCATTCTGCACCACAAACTTGTAGAAATAAAAAATAAAATAGAAAAAAACACACCAATTAAAAGACAGAAACAGACTAGATAAAAGCAAAATCCAACAGTGTGTTGTTCATCAGAAAATGTATTTGAATTACAAAGTCATGGGAAAGACAATATTGACATGTTTGTCAAAAGATTAAAAAATAACATGAATTGTATTTAACCTAACACATTCATCAAAAACATGAAATTAACATGTTTACATAATCACCATTTAAATCCTCTGAACCATTTAATTCAGTTTTGTCGATGGTCTTAAAATTTTTTGAAGCAAACAAATATGTTTCATAATTACACATTTGGTTGGAGCATCAGTTGGTTTATTCAGCAAATTGATTTGAGACAAAGATAAAGATATAACAAATTTATCAAGGAAAACATCTGTGACAGATAGGAAAGAAAGGTACCAAGTGTTGGAAGGGACAATTTTTTGACCAAGGTGAGGGTCTAACCACTATGCAAGAAGGAAAAAAGAAAGATTGATTAAATATAGCATGTTTATTCCCATGGTTCGCCTGTGTCCAACTGTAGGTAGAACATGGTCATTGAAGGATGTGGTGGATCTAAAACGCACTGAGCTGAAGGCTTTCACCTACCTAACCCTCCATACCTCGTCAGCAAATTATTGCTTGAAGGGAGATATGTGTGGCATGCCTCCATGGCTGCTATAATAGTCACATTATTTTCTTCTCTTTCAATAGTACCAGTTTTTTTTTTTTTACTTCTCTTGAATTTTACATTGTAAATGCCCAGCTGTCAAAACTTTCTTACTTTCAGGCTTCTTCAGCAAAGGAAGTTCTGGGATCCAGGCAACATTCAGAGCCTCCTCTCACATTTTTACCCAGAACTGTCTTCTTGTCCATTTTTAAATTCTCCTTCCTCACACCTAATGAACGTAAGCACTCTCTCTACACTTTGTGTCATATTTGTATGATAGTTTTAATACCTAGTATGTGCCATTTACTATGCCAGGAGATTGCACACAGATTATCTAATATAATACTCATGAAATTCTTTTGAGTACAATCCTACTATTTTAAAATAATGAAGCAGAAGCTTGAGAACAAGTATTTACATTTGACCATAATTCAAATTGGTTTTTCTTTACTGCTATTTGCATCCACTTGTTATGCTTTTCTAGTTATTCTTATGCATTTTGATCATTCTGAAAAATTATGAACATTATATTGGGTCCTTTTTAAATATTTGTACTTCAAGTACTATACATGAAATATTCATTCAAGAGATGGTATCTTTGGATTAAACTGCTGATAATTTAGTACAACCAAATTTAATAGAAAGTATGTAAATTGCTCTTTACTTTGGTACAGTTAATTGTATTAGAAAACATGTGCTTATTGTGAGTAATGGTAATTCAAAATGACCATGACATGAGTAATGATAATTAGTTACAGGGTAATGAGCTACTTTAACAATAGTTTCTGCAAAACCATATACAAGGGTAAAATATTCCATCTTTTTCAACTTAAGTAGACACATGAAAGTATCTCTTGTTTTCACTGACTTACCTTTGACCTCTTGGGCATGGTTCACAGGAAGTTGTGAGTCAGACCTATGCTCAGAAGTGACTTTTTGCTATTAGACCTTATAATATGATTTAGTAATCTTCTCCCTTTCCAAGAACTGGTAATGTTATTTTTTTCCCATTAAGTTTATTGGTACATTTTAGGTATAAAATACAGTTACATTCATTATTGGGATCTTGTACCATTACACGAGTATCTTGGTTCTTATTTTCTTCCCCACTCCCCTGCCCTCCCTTCACCCCTCCACCCTTCCCTATTTGTAAAGACTTTGTTTCCATTTTTTTCCTTTTCTCATATTTTTTCTTCTCCTTTTTTTCCTTTCCTCTACCTCTCCTACTTCCCCTGCACCTTTAGAACTCTCTTCCTATTACACAATGTCAATTATACATTTTTAAATTACTATATCAATACCTAGGAGACATTACCACAGATTTTACAGAATTTAAAAGGATATAGAAAGCATATTACAAAAATCTTTTTTGAAATAAACTTGACAACTTCTAAGAAGTACATTGAAAGACAAATTAGTGAAACTAACTCTGGAGGAAATACAAAATTTAAATGGCACCTATTAAAGAAAGTATAATCCTAGCTTGAAAACCTACCTATATGACAACAGCAGGCTCATATACATTTTAACTGATAAATTATATCTAACAATTAAAGCAGAAAAAAGAAAGAACACTTATCCCTTCACTTTAGGAAATTATCATTGTGCTAATCCTAAAACAGGATAAAGATAATAGAAGAAAAAAGTATGAATGTAGATAGAAATTTGTTTAACAAAACAAACTATTAGAAGTCAGATCTCTGTCCCGCCAGTCCCGGCCCACAGGAAGGGCCTTCTGGGCTGCCATCTGTCCTGCAGCTCCTGACCCAGAGGTAGGGGCTTCTGAGCTGCCATCCCACTGCTCCTGGTCCAGAGGAAGGGGCTTCTGGGCCACCATCCCTCCTGCCACTCCTAACCCAGAGGAAAGGGCTTTTGGGCCAGTATCTGTCCTGCTATTCCCAGCCCAGAGGAAAGGGCTTTTGGATCACATTCTGTCCCACCACTCCCGGCCTATAGGAAGGGGCTTCCTGGCCACCATCCATCTAGCCATTCCCAGCCCAGAGAAAAGGGCATTTCGGCCACCATCTGTCCTGCTGCTCCCAGCCCAGAGGAAGGGGCTTCTGAGCTGCCGTCCCACTGCTCTTGGTCCAGAGGAAGGTGCTTTCCAGCCACTATCCATCCCACCACTCCCAGCCCAGAAGAAGGGGCTTCTAGGCGACCATCCCCACAACCACTCCAGCCCCTGTCCCACCTCTCCCAGCTCAGAGGAGGTGAGTCACCCAGGCAACAACAGCACCCCCCCCAACTCCCCAATTGAAATGAGAAAACACAAAACTAAGTCTCAAAACCAGACTTCCAGATCATCTACAGCAACCCCAAAGGAAAATGAGATGGAACACTCTGATACTCAACCACCTGGACACATTGAACTGGCAACAAAATGGGATCTGGGAAAAATGAAATCAGAAATAATTTCTCAGATAACAGGAGAAATTGTGCTCCTAGGGCAAGACATGATTAATAAATCTAGAGAGGAGCTGAGGAACATGATGGAATCCCAACATAGGAAACAAATGGAATCCATAACACAGATGAAAATAGATTTCCAGGACATGAAAAACTCCATGGAAAGTCTACACAGCAGAATGAGCCAATGTGAGGACAGAATTTCAGATATAGAAGATAAGATTGCAATTAATGACCAAGAAAAGAAAAATTGCTTCAAAATTAAAAGGGAACAGGAGAAATCAATCCAGCAGCTGCTAGACAATGCAAAGAAGAAAAACGTAAGACTGCTTGGAGTCAATGAAGAAACAGGAGAGAGTGCAGATGAAATAAAAAAACTCTTCACAGAAGTAATGGCAGAAAACTTCCCAAGCAGGGGAAAAGAACTTGACATACAGATAAGTGAGGCATATAGGACTCCAAATAGCCTTGATCAAAAAAAATCTACACATAGGCATATAATTGTGAAGATTCCAGAAACTCAACAGAACAAAGTTCTCCAAGCAGTGAGAGAAAAGAAACAAATCACATATAAAGGAAAGTCCATCAGAATCACAGCAGACTTCTCAACACAAACCATCAAGGCAAGAAGAGCTTGGAGTGACATATTCCAAGCCCTAAAAGAAAACAGCCTCCAACCCAGGTTGGTGTACCCTGCAAAACTATCTTTCAGAATTGATGGAGAAATAAGATACTTTCATGACAAAGAGCACCTTAGCAACTTCGTGAATACCAAACCAGCACTCCAAAGAATTTTACACAATATCCCAGGAACAGACATTGAGGACCATAACCCCAGGAAGCAAAGCAGAATGAACCCATCTGGCATGACAAGAAATTAAATGTAAAGGAGGAGAACCGAACAAAAAGAAAAAGTCATGGTAATGACAAGTCAATATGTTTCAGATATAACCATCAATGTTAATGTTCTCAATTCACCAATCAAAAGAAATAGACTGGAAGAATGGGTGAAGAAGCAAAATCCAACAATATGCTGCATACAAGAAACACACTTAATTCAAAAGCAAACTCATAGACTGAAAGTTAAAGGGTGGAAAACAATACTGCATGCGACAGGAACCTGAAAAAAAGCAGGAGTAGCTAACCTCTTTGCAGATCATGTAGATTTCAAACCAACACTGATTAAGAGAGACAAAGAAGGACACTACATCCTTGTAAAGGGAATATTCCAACAGGAAGAGATGACAATCAAAAATATCTATGCATGAAACACTAGTAGACCCAACTATATAAAACAAGTACTAATGGGCATGAAAAGACATATGTGCACTAATACAATTGTAGTGGGGGACCTCAACACCCCACTGGCACAAATAGATAGATCAACTAGACTAAAAATAAGTAATGGAGTATAGAATGCAATCGAACCCTTGAACAAATGAACTTAATAGATGTTTACAGAGTGTTCCACCCCACAAAATCAGAATAAACATTCTTCTCAGCTGCACATGGGTCATTCTCCAAAATAGACCACATACTCACACATAGAACATGTTTAAGTAAGTGCAAAGGAATTGAAGTTATCCCCTGTCTATTATCAGACCATAGTGCAATGAAATTGGAGATCCATAGCAAAAGAAATTGGAAAAATTTCATAAACACGTGGAAATTGAACAACACACTTCTAAATAACTAATGGATCACAGAGGAAATTAAGGAAGAAATCAGACAGTTCCTTCAATTAAATGACAATGACAATGCAATGTATCAGAATCTATGGGACACAATGAAAGCAGTCTTATGAGGGAAATTCATAGCAGTGAATACAGATATTAGGAAAACAGAGCGAACCCAATTCAAAAACCTGATGCTGAACCTCAAGCTTCTAGAAAACGAAGAGCAGGACAACCCCAAAGCTCATACAAGGGAGGAAATTATAAAGATCAGAGGAGAAATCAATGCAATGGAGACTAAGAGAATGATACAAAAGATCAATGTAGCCAAGAGTTGGTTCTTAGAAAGAATAAACAAAATGGACAAACCCTTAGCCAACCTTGTCAGAAAAAGGAAAGAAAAGGCCCAAATCCATGCAATTAGGAATTAAAAAGGTGAAAATGCAACAGACTCAGCAGAAATCCAGACGATCATCAATACCTACTTCCAGAACCTATACGCCAATAAGATGGAAAACACAGAAGAAATGGACAGATTTCTAGATATATATGAATTACCAAAGTTGAACGAAGAAGACCTAAAAATTCTGAACAACCCAATATCAACCAATGAAATTGAAAATGCAATTAAAAACTTATCAACTAAGAAAAGCCCAGGGCCTGATGGCTTCACTGCTGAATTCTACAAGACATTTAGAGAGGAAATACTGCCACTACTGTTGAAACTCTTCAATGAAATTGAAAGGGAAGCAATACTCCCAAATTCACTCCTGGAAGCAAGGATCACCTTCATCCCCAAAGCAGAGAAAGACCCAACTAAAAAGGAGAACTATAGTCCAATCTCACTAATGAACATAGATGCAAACACCCTTAATACGACACTGGCAAATAGAATGCAGAAGATCATCAAGAAGATCACACACCCTGATCAAGTGGGATTCATCCCAGGGATGCAGGGATGGTTCAATATACGAAAATCAATCAATGTAATACACTATATCAATAGAGCCAAGGACAAAAACCATATGATTATCTCCATTGATGCAGAAAAAGCATTTGACAAAATCCAACATGCATTTATGATAAAAACCCTACAAAAAATTGGAATAGATGGTCTCTACCTCAAACTGATAGAAGCCATCTATGAAAAACCAACAGCCAATGTCCTACTAAATGGTCAAAAACTGAAATCCTTCACACTAAAATCAGGAACAAGACAAGGATGTCCACTATCACCACTCTTGTTCAATATAGTTTCAGAAACATTAGGCATGGCAATTAGACAAGAGAACGAAATAAAAGACAGGAAATGAAGAAGTCAAATTGTCATTATTTGCAGATGATATGATACTGTACATAGAAGACCCCAAGAACTCCACAAAAAGTCTTCTAGACTTAATAACCAAATTCAGTCAAGTAGCTGGTTACAAGGTCAACACACAAAAATCAATAGCTTTCCTCTACACCAATGACAGACTCACCGAGAGAGAAATAGGGCAAACAATTCCTTTCCAACAGAATCCAAAAACCTGAAATACCTAGGAATCAACCTAAAGAAAGAAATTAAAGACCTCTTCTCTGAAAACTATAGCACTCTGAAAAGAGAGATTGAAGATGATATCAGAAAATGGACAGACATCCCCTGCTCCTGGGTAGGAAGGATTAATATAGTGAAAATGGCCATACTTCCAAAACTACTATGTAGATTTAATGCAATTCCGATTGAGATCCCAGCAGCATACTTCATGGTCCTTGAGAAAAAAATCCAAAAATTCATTTGGAACAAGAAGAGACCCAGAATAGCAAAAGCAATTCTAGGTAACAGAGACATGGCAGGGGGGTACCACATTCCCCAACTTGCAACTAGACTACAAAGCTACTGTGATAAAAACAGCATGGTACTGGCAAAGAAACAGACCTGAGGACCAGTGGAACAGATTAGAAGATGCAAAAACACCACCAGGCACACTCAGCCATCTCATCTTTGATAAAGGAGCCAAACACCCTCACTTGAGGAAATATAGCCTCTTTAATAAATGGTGCTGGAAAAATTGGATTTCAACTTGCCAAAGACTAAAACCATAACTTTATCTCTCACCATGCACTAAACTAAAATCAAAATGTATTAAAGATCTAAATATTAAAATAGAAACCAGTTGGAACAGAAGTTGGGTAGAACACTTGAAGTCATCAGTGTAGGAAAAGATTTTATGAACAAAACCTCAGTTGCCCATGAACTAGCACAAACAATCAAAAAGTGAGATCTGTTCTTATTAAAAAGCTTCTACACAGCAAGAGAAACCACCAGCAGTGTGACAAGATAGCCCACAATGTGGGAAAAAATCTTCACCTGTTTTTCCTCAGACAAAGGTCTACTATCTCGAATCTATAAAGAACTTAAAAAGATCAGACTTCTCAAATTTAAAGACCCAATTCAAAAATGGGCATCTGAAATGAACAGACATTTCTCAGGCAAAGAAGTAGAAATAGCAAATAAATACATGAAAAAATGATCAGGAAAACATCAGCATCATTTTACACTCAAAGTATTTTGGGTGAAGTTGTAAATTAAGTGTCATGCTCATGGCCATAATTTGTCTAGTCAATTATTCTCTTTCAATTTACATTACTTTTGTGAAATCTAAACAAAGAAATGAAGATTCCCCTCCCCAAACAAGTGTTCAATTTTCCTGTGAAGCTCCCAGAAACCCTTTCTCTAATTGACCAGACCACCCCAAATTTTTGCTTGTTTATTACAGAGAGATCAATTGGAGTTGCACATACCTTTGTGGAATTGGTCACCTCTAGCAGGCTGTAAATAGAGCTCTGCATACTGCATCATATTTTCCTGTGCTTCATCAATTTTAACAGAATTGTCTATGAAAGGATTGGTTATCAGTGGTTAAGGTAAAAAGTATCATTAAATAAACAATTGTGATTACGTACTTCAAAGAACAAAAGATCTTCACATATGGTTAGAAAAATTCTTAAACAGGTTTAAAAAATACTGAAGTAAAATATGGCCCCAAAACATATCATTTGACAGCGATTTGTAGCAGAGAATAAATTACTGGTTAATAACTAGCCCTTTATATTTAGCGTCTACCTTAACTCTGTTCTGGGTACAAAGCAGTCACTCAAATTTCTAGTTTTTATTTTGGGTACTGTCTGCCTTACAGTTAATATCCAGCTTAGGTCATTAGTTTGTTTCTTTACAATCCTTTCAGAAAAACCATATTTTTTCTTTGGAGATGGAATGATTACATCACATCAGCACAACTTCAGACTTTGCACATGTACAATTTTTCCTTTAATCCAGTGATGAGGAATCTTTTAGAGTTTTCAAAGACACAAACAGCTTGCTGTGGCACAAGTGCCGTAGATTTGTCACCACTGCTCTATTCAGGACTTACCAATGGAGGAGAATATGTGTCGTTTTAAACTTGAAACAAGTATATGATCTATTGAATAACTTTATTTGGTTCTTCAATTTTCAGATACAAAGAATATTTATTTTGGCTTTTAGATATTGAGTTATACATACAATTACTTGACAATTATGTTATTTAATAGGACTAGTCCATCAAGTAGTGACATTAAAGATTCTAAGATTTTCATTGTGAGAGTTCTCTAAAAAAATTAAGTTTAGCACAAAATTTCCTAGTTTTATCATATTAAAGTACATTGTAATGTAACTTAGCTTCCCATGATTTCTGCTTTCTGTTTTATGAACAGGCTTTCATTGCCAAAAACTTTCCTTAGGGCAGCCTTCATCTCCTTATTCCTCAGGCTATAAATCAGAGGATTGAGGAGGGGTGAATACAGTAAGGCCACGATTTTTTGCACTTCCACTGGGTGTGTTGATGTATCACCATAATAGAGCCAAAAAAAAAAAAAAAAACAAAACCACCAGAGCCAGATGAGAAGCACAAGTGGAGAAAACTTTGCTTTTGCTGGCTTCAGAGGGCATCCTCAGCACAGCCAAAATCACCAGTGCATAGGAAAAGAGATAAACAGAAAAGCCCGAGTCATGAAGACAGCATTGAAAGTAAAGTAAATAAACTGTGTAGTGTTGTCCTCAGAACAGGACAGCATCATTATTGGCACAGGATCACATACAAAATGGTTAATGATATTTGGGCCACAGTAGGGTAACTGTGAAATGAAAACAACTGGAGTTAGGAAAATGATGTATCCACAGGACCATCTCAAGACAACAAGGCCAGTGCAGAGCTGTCTGGTCATGATGCGTGGATAATGCAGAGGGTGGCAGATGGCAAGGTACCTGTCAAAGGCTATGATGCAAAGGTAGAAGTTTTCATCACACCCAAAGGAGAAGAAGAAGTAGAATTGTGCAAAATAACTCACAAAGGAGATGGACTTCGTTGTAGAGATGAAGTTGGTCAATAAGTTAGGGACAGTTGTGGTGACATAGCATATTTCCACAAGAGAGAAATTCCCCAAGAAGATGTACATGGGCGTGTGAAGGCACCGGTCTCCCTGCACAGCCCAGGCAATGGCCGTGTTCCCCAAGAGAGTCAGAGTGTAGGCTACGGAGAAGAGCCCAAAGTAGAGGAGCTGCCTTTCTGGACATGAGGGGAATCCCAGGAGGATGAAGTGGGTAATGGAGTTTGTGCTTTCTTTCTTGGACACATTCATTGGTCTGGAAGACATGAAGATGAAGTCAGTTATTCATTTAATGTAGAGTATTGATTTTTATAAGAAGTGCCAAATTTTTAAAAATTTCCTTTGGTAAAGTAATAAACCTGAGTGTTCTCCTGAAGCAACAAGAATATGATCTTGATGAACTATGTCTGGAGAATGTGATTCCATTTTAGTACAATACAAGTAATAAAAATAAAAATAAAAATTTTGCTGGAGCAAACATTAAGAACAGAAGTACAAATTTAGTCATTTTAGGAAGTCACTTTATCTGTATATGTATTTGTCCATATGTGTTTACCTTATATGGTAGAGTGCATGTACATCAGTCTGAGTTAAATTCTTTTTAAGGCACTATATAAGATAATTTGCTATAACTGTTTATACTGGTCATGAGACTAAATGAAGTGTTACTCACATTAAAATATTCCAAAGTCAGGTCTCATGGTGAAAGAATGCATCACTCAATGTGTATCCCTCTTGTGGCTTCTTATGGTATTTTATAGTGATTAAAAAAAAGCTTTCTGAGGGCCAGGGATTTAGGTCATTGGCACCACACCTCTTGCAAGTGCAAGGTCCTGAGTTTGATCCCCAGTGCAAAAAAAAAAAGAAAAAGGAATCTCTCTGGGGCTGGTATAAATGATTTTTATATGACCATACTCAGTAATTATTTAGCATTAATGAAATGTTTTCTCTCTGCCCTGCTGGTTTCAGGTCCACAGTTCAGGGAAGAGCCTTGCAGTTTTGTGCCTAGAATTTTCTTGATGAAAATTTTGATTCATTTTTTTGTAGATGTGAAAAATGCGATATACCACATGGGCCACCTTGTCTAAGGGAGGCAACCTGCTTTGGGTAGTTAGACTTCTTAATGTGGACCATTTTATTGCAAAAAAAAAATCATTGCAGATATGTTTATTTGTGCATGTAGGTTCCATAGTGTTTTCTTAATCAATGATTTTTCTGCTTATTGTTTGCTTTCTTTTATGTACATAACCTTGATGCTTTTTTTGGCAGGCATTTCCCTCTAAGACAATCTTGAAACACTGAATGTCTTGCTTCACTCATCTGTGCCTCTACCTTGCAGTTTTTTGTTGCTGACTTGAAACCTACCTTTTTTATGTGTTGTTTCCTGATAACCCTGTTCTTGGTTATCATATTTGATATCTAAGTGGAGGGACTGCCACTGTATAGTCTTCCTTCTGTACCCATTGATTTTGGATTATGGTTTCAACAAAATGCAGAATAAATGTATTAGAAAAGTTGTGTTTGTACTAAAATACAGAGCTATTTAAATGCTGTTTCATTGTTCCCTATAAGGTACAGTTAGCCAATTATTTATATAGCATTTACACTGTTAGGTATTGTAAGTAATTCAGAGATGATTTAAAATATGTGCGAGGCAGTGTGTAGATTTATCAAAGTGCTATGCTATATTCCATAATGGGCTTGAACAACTATGGATTTTGAATCCCCGTTATTATGGAGCCAATCCTTCATGCATACCAAGGAGCAACTGCATCTCATTGTTTATTGAGCTGTGCAGACTGTGCAATCTGAATGTAGCCTTGTGGTTCTGTTTCCCTTTCAATCACATTTCAGATGAAAACATAAGACAGATACAATAATTTCTCAGGCTATAAGAAGTATTTTAGCTTTTGTGGGATTTTTTTTGTTCTTGTAGATACAGATTCTCTCTTGGTCTGTTGTGGTTGCTAGTAAGGTTAAAACAAAATGTTTTTATTGTAAATGACTGTGGAGTTTTCTCTCAACTGAAGCTATTGTACAGGATCTGATAAAGAATGTATGTCATTTTGCCTGAAGACTGTAAGCTAGGAGGCAAGGGTACCTTGGCTCTTCCCAAATATTAGAAATGAAAACTAGAGCACCTTTGATGTGAAAACTTCTCAGTTATAAAAAAGTATAAGCAGAGAAAAAGCAAAAGGATAGTAATGTTAGTATAAGAGGCAATTCTTATCATTATTGCAAAATATCTTTACTGTCAGATGCTTACAAGTTGATTCCTCTATTTCCTTTTATTGAAGGAGACAGTCACTTATCTCCCACAAAAGATTTAGTGATTATTCAATTTCATAATAATTCATTTGATTGAATTTTAAAGTTCATTGTATTTTAGCCCTTTTTTACTTTGACCTGTGTCCTAATTTCTCAGGACTCAATTTTCAGCTACTTTTTAAATTTCACTGGCTGTGAAACACAACGATACTCTATGAAATCAATGCCATAACTCATCCTGCTTGAATCTTCTGTACACTATTTCTTGAGAATACACAGAGTCACAATCCAAAGAAGGTCCTAAATGCAATAATCAAAACTACATTGTTGCTAAATCGGTTGTGTCATAGAAGGGCTCTTTCAAATAAAACCAAAGCATGTAAAACTAGTAAAGCTGCTATAAATATATAGATTGAAGAAATAAAATATTAGAATTGAATCAGACTTTCCATGTTTTGCAAGCAACAAAATTAATGTAGTATTGATAAGAAATCTTCCTCCTGGAATTTATCGTTTGCACATTTTCATTGCAAGTGCAATTGCATGCTTCTTTGCAAACAATACACGGTAATATTTTTAAAGGCTGGGGAAGTAGATAAACGTATTTCCAAAGGCTTGGTGAAACAAACAGAAAGTTAATATTTGTAAGCTTATGTGTCTGAATTTTTTATTTTTTATTTTTGTTACCCAAACTTGGGTCCTTGTGCTTTCAGGACAGGCGGCAGCACCACTGAGCTAAAACCCTGGCCCTATGCCTGAATTTTATTTTAATCAAATATTCATATATTCAGAATAAAAGGAAAATACTTGATAGTAAATTCATTTACACATAGTACTTGATACAACATAGTATACAAAAATTAAGTCACTTCCTTGTCATATTCTGGGAAGAACTCTCTGGGAAAGAAATAAAATATTACCCTGCAGTGCAAAAAGCATTTGAGGGACTTCTGAGCGTTTGGATGATCCAGTTGTTAATGTGCCATGAGTTCCAGAGAGTGATCATTAAAAGATTTTATTTCCTCTTGAGCTGCAAAACTCATATTTATGGTTAAAAAATTTAGATGAGAACATTGTTTTTGTTTATGCATTTGCATCATGGCCCTTAGAGATCTGATAACCTTTCCCTTCATATTCTGAAATATATCTTCAACATATGAGATGGTTTACTAATTTTATGTATTTATCATTAATTTTATTGGTACATGTTAGGTATACAATATGATGGCATTCATCATTTGAAACTTGTACCTTTACATGATATATCTTGGTTCTTTATTTTCCCCATTCTCCAGCCCTCCCTTCAACCCCTCCACTCCTCCCTATTTACAAAGACTTTGGTTCCATTTTTTCCTTTTCTCATATTTTTTCCTTTTCCTTCTGTCCTTTCCCCTACCCCTCCCTTTTCCCCTTTCTCTTTGCACTTTTTCTTCCTATTTCACATTATCAACTTTACGTTTTAGTCCTTATTCACATTTTCAATTTCTCACACTAGAGAAACTCTTCTGCCTTTACATGTATGTCCTATTTATTTCATTTAAGAGTATCACCTCAATGTGCATCCATTTAGCTATAAAAGTCTCTAATTTCTCATTTGTTATAGCTGAGTAGTACTCCATTTTATAAAACAACCACATTATCTTTAATCCAGTCACCAGTTGATGTGCAATTGGGCTGCTTCCAAGTTTTAGCTTTACAAATTGTGTTGTTCTGAACATGGGTGCACATATATCAATGTGGTATGATTCTTTTAATTCTTTGGAGAAGATACCCAGCAGGGGAATAGCTGGGTCAAATGGGACTTCCAGTCCTAGTCTTTGAGGTATCTCCATATTGATTTCTACAGTGGTTGCACCAGTCTACACTCCCACCAGCTGTGGAGCAGGGTTCCTCTTTCTCCACACCCCCGCCAGCATTTGTTATTGGTTGATTTCATGATAGCAGCCATTCTTTCTGGTGTGAGGCGGAATCTCAGCATTGTTTTCCTTTGCATCTTTCCAATGACCAGTGATATTGAACATTTTTTCATATGTTTATTTGCCATTTCTACTTCTTGTCTGAGACATGTCTTTTCAGATGCCCATTTTTGGATTGGGTCTTCATATTTGGGACGTCTGGTTTTTTGAAGTTCTTTATAGATTCTAGATAGTAGACCTTTGTCTGAGGAACAGCAGGTGAAAATTTTTTCCCCCATTGTGGGTTGTCTCTTCACACTGCTGATGGTTTCTCTTGCTGTGCAGAAGCTTTTTAATAAGAAGAGATCCCACTTATTGATTGTTTGTGCTAGTTTATGGGGAACTGAGGTTTTGTTCATAAAATCTTTTCCTACCTCAATGCCTTCCAGAGTTCTACCTAACCTCTGTTCCAGCCAGTTCAGGGTTTCTATTTTAATATTTAGATATTTAATCCATTTTGATTTTAGTTCAGTGCATGGTGAGAGATATAGGTCTAGTTTCAATCTCTGGCAAGTTGAAACCAAATTTTACCAGCACCATTTATTAAAGAGGCTATCTTTCCTCCATTGAGTGTGTTTGGCTCTTTTGTCAAAGATGAGGTGGCTGAGTATGCCTGGAGTTGTTTCTGCATCTTCTAATCTGTTCCACTGATCCTCAGGTCTGTTTCTTGGCCAGTACCATGCTGTTTTTATCACAGCAGCTTTGTACTATAGTGAAACTATATGTTAAATAAAGATTCCATCTTCCATCTGGCCCCAGTGCCAGGCATCCACCATTCTACTTCCTGTCTTCATGAATCATACTGTTCTAGGTGGCTTTCCTAAATGGAATTATACCTTATTTGTCTTTTCATGGCTGGCTTCAAGGTTCATCTTTTCCCATTTGCAACTTTGTTTTTCAAGTAAATTTGAGATCACTTTCATGTGCTCTTTGGCCACTGTTTCACAAATTATTAACCTCTTTGCTCATTTAAAAAAGTAGGGTGCAAAAATTAAATTAAATTAAATTAAAAACTAGGCTGTTTTTCTTGTGAAGTTGTGGTTCTTTATATATTCTGATATTAATCCTTTCAGATCTACAATTTGTGAATATTTTCTGCTATTTGACCTTCATTTTTCTTTCCACTGATAGTGTCCTTTAATGCACAAATATATTAAATTCTGAATTTTAGTTTATCCACTTCTTTGTGGCAAGCTTTTTGTATCATATCCAGGAAATCACTGTAAAATCCAGTATCATAAATCTTTCCCTCTATGATTTCATGTATGAGCTTTATGCTTATGAGTCTTATGTCTAAGTCTGATTCATTTAGAGTGAATTTTGTATATGGCATAAGGTTAGAGTCCAACTTCATTATTTTGTGTGTGGACAACAAGCTGCATCATTAGACAAAAACATTGTTCCCTCTCCCACTACAAGGTATTGAACCTTTATTCAAAATCACTTGATCAAATAGGTTAGGGCTTGTTTTTGGAATTTTTATTGAATTCCATTGGTATATGTGTCAGTACCATGCTGTTTTGATTACAGTGGGTTTGTAGTAAATTTTGAAATGAGGACATGTGAGACGGCTTGTAGGAACCCCAGTTTCAAATGCTTGTTTGGCGTGCCAACTGTAGTGGAGCTCAGGTCCAGAGCCCTGAGCCCTAATTGGGACACCAGTGGTGGTCAACCCACCCAACCAGCCTTCTTCTCAGACCTAGACTTGCTACTTTGTGCTCCCTGACCTGCAGGCAAACATGGATGAAGGAGGAAGATAGAAACACATCAGATTAACATGCGAGCAGTCAGGGGGCTCTAGCCTCTAGTATGTGAGCCTTTTGCTCACCTCACTTTTATGCAACGAAACATATACAAAAAAAATCAAAGTAACACAGATTAATCTACTTTCCAATATCCATTAGTACATCCCCTGGTAAACAACTTAACCCATCTGTCTCAAATTTTTCCAGCGATATGCAATCACCCGTGAGTGCACCATTTCTCTTTTGGGCTCAAAGAGGAGGGCAATTAGGCCTCAACTCTCCTCTGGTCTCTGACAACAGCTAACTTTGTTCTTTTTTCAATATTGTTTTGACTATCTTGGGTCCCTTCAGATTCTCTGATAATTTTAGGATGGATTTATCCATTTCTGCAAAAATATCATTTGGATATTGAAAGAGATTACATTGCGTCTATGCATCACCAATAATATTGGATGGTACTGACATCTTTACAATATTATTTTACACTTATACACATAGAATTTCTTTCCATTTATTTGTATGTTTAATTTCTTTGATCAACATTTTAGAGATTCAGTATAGTTTGTTTATTTTGCTTTGTTTTGGTACCGGGGATCAAACTCCTGTCCTTGTGCTTGCACAGCAGGCAGCGAAATCACTGAGCTAAATCCTCGGCCCCAGTATAGAAATTTTTGTCTCCTTTGTTAATTTCATTCCTGATTATTTTATTTTTTGTAAGACTACTCTAAGTGGGATCATTTCTTAATTTTTTTTTAGGTTGTCCTTTGTTAATGATACAAATACACTATATATTTTTCAAATTTGTTTATTTTAAATGATAAAATTCTACCTATTTGTCATATATAATATGTTCTTTTGAAAATATACATGCAAAATATAGGAAATTAAAATATATATTGCCTGATATTCTGATAATATTTTTGTGGTAAGTTACAACTGGTTTTTGTGTATTGATTTTCATTTGTACAACTTGAATTCATTTATTAGTTCTAACAGATTTTTTGGGGTAGAGGATATGTGTGTTTATTCTTTAGGATTTTCTACAACTAAGTGTCATGCCTGACTTAAGTGAGATCCTCACAAGCAAATAAGCCAAGCAAACACCTCTTTCAGCAAATGACAGGCTATTTCTCAGTAAACAGAAGACAATCTCTCTGGTCCTGAAAAATCCAGTGATTGTCTACACACTTGTGCAGACCCTCCTTGGGCTTAATCATAAACCGTTCACACCCAAATTCCTTAGCCCCTTCAGTACCCATGTAAGCCTAATTACTTTCCCAGTTAGCTGCTAATATCTCTCTCCTAGTGTTAGGCCATTCATTCATGGATGATATTTCTCACAGCTAGCTGCTATTATTTCTCTCTCCCAATGGCAGCCCATCCACACACAGATGTAATAAACTCAGTTTTTTCCCAGGTAGCTTATAGAATCTATATCTGATTTTAGTCTCTGTTCACTGGAATAAACTTTTCTTTTAAAAACCTTATTTAAAGGAGTAGACTCATGTATGCCATCTTGAACACTTAGGAGGCGATAATTCTCTGTATTAAGAAGAGCTAGGATTTGGAATTTGTGGCTACCAAAGCAGGTACTTTTGAGGAACAAATCCTGGAGACAGGAGGGCCACAGAGAATTGAGGCTCAAACTGTAGGGTAGTATCTATTCATGGAAGTTTCATATTTCTAACCTGTTCATGTACAAAATGAAATTTTGAGAAATATAGCAGAAGCCGAGTTTGTGAATATAAAGACCTAACTAAAAGATTCAGGGGTCATGAGGAATTATATAAAAAGGAGATCAGAATTTGCTTAAATTGGGGGCTTCATCAGCAGTCCAGTGCATAGCCCAGTTCTTAGAATCAGAGCTGCACAATAGGATCAATACCCAAACTAGGCCATTTAAAAAATACATAAAAATAACTGTTATGTGGAATCAGAATAATCTGCTTATACTCTATCTACTTGAAGATAGGAGAAAATTTACCTTCTATTGTGTTAGAATATTCATTCTCTTTACTACATTTACAATTTAATATTTAGTATTCTATTTAAAAATTTGTGGCATAGTAAGCAACAGAGCAAGTGATCAGGAACCATGAAAATTTACAGAAATATGTTCATAGGTGTTTTAAGTCCCAATCAATATTAAATGAATAAAACCAGGTTGTTCAGTGTTTTTCATTTTGTTTTTGGTGTTGGTTTTTGTTTTGAGGCAGGGCCTTATTATGTGGTCCAGGCTGGACATGAACTCATAGCTATACTCCTGCCTCAGCCTACCAAGTGCTGGGATTACAGGTGTGTGTCACCATGCCAGGCATGAAAGCAGTTCTTAAAATATCTGATGTCCTGAAGCCTCCAAGCTTTTTGGTGGTCATTTCTGCAAAGCCCTCCAACAGACAGACAATATTCCACCCTTGGACTAAAAGGATTTTACCATAAAAAGCACTCACGGGTTGCTTTAAGATCTTAAGTATCCAATTTTAATGTGTGCTTTTTTTTGTTTTGTCTTTCTGAGGGAGTTTGAAGGGCTAGAAGTACACTTCCCTTAGTATTTTTATAATTTGATTTACATAGAAGTACCAAAAAAGTAGTCTTTAATGAGAGAAAATACTAAAAATAATTTAAATACAATTTAATTATGCAAAGCATTTTTGATTAATGCTCTTTGTTTTCCTAGAAATCTCTTCAGGGCTTTTTTCATATCTTTGTTCCTAAGACTATATATCACAGGGTTAAGGAGAGGGGTCAAAACAGAATAAAAGAGAGTCACAATCTTCTGCATCCCAGCTTCATACTCAGATGTTGGGCTCCCATACATCACTAGTACTGAGCCATAGAATAGTGAAACCACTGCCAGGTGAGACCCACAGGTGTTAAAAGCCTTTCTTTTCCCAGGTGCTGAAGGGACCTTCAATACAGCTTTTAAGATCAAAGCATAAGACACCATGATGAAAGGAAAGAAAATAACAAGGGGTATAGCAATTAAAGTGGAGATGACAAGCTCCATCACTGCAGTTTTTTTGCAAGTGAGAGCTAACAGAGGACCTGGGTCACACAAGAAATGATCAATTATCCTGGATCCACAAAAGGACATTTGGGAGATAATGATGATGGGAATCAAGAACCAAAGTAAACCAAGAATCCAGCAGACTAACACAAGATTGGTGCAGAGATGTCTGGTCATAATGGATGGATAGTGTAGAGGCCTGCAGATGGCAAGATAGCGATCAAATACCATAACCGCCAGGAAAAAGCATTCAGTGCAACCCAAAGAGAAGAAGAAATAGAACTGGAGAAAGCACCCAGAGAAGGAGATGACCTTGGTGTCAGAGAGGAAGTTGGCCAACATGTTGGGGACTGTGGAAGTGACATACCAGATCTCCAGGAAGGAGAAGTTGGCCAGCAGGATGTACATGGGTGTGTGCAGTCTTAGATCCCAGCGCACGGCACAGATGATGGAAGCATTTCCCATGAGGGTGAGCAGGTAGACAGCAGAGAAGAGCACGAAGAGGAGGATCTGCCCCTCCCTGGGGCAGGGGAAGCCCAGGAGGATGAAGCCAGTGATGGTGCTGGAGTTGCTGTGGGTATAGAAGCTTTTCATATGTCTGTGAGCTCTAAAAATAGAAAGAGTTGTTAAACGGTACAATGCATAATATGGGACTCTATTTCATAATTAAAGAATCATGGGAAAAAAACCACACAGAAACACATCAACATCAATTACTACTTTAAATATGTAAAATTGATTCTTTCCTTCCATTCATATATTCAGTATGGGTTTTAGAATACTATTGATTGGTCACATTTCAACTTTTCAACACATATACAATACTCTCCATCAGGGATGTATAATGAAATATACAAATACATTTTCATTGAACAGGATTTCTTCCATTTTCTGTAGAAGTGAAATCATTTCAGCTCTGTGTATAAGTGTATGTTGCCCCAACAGAACCTTCTCCTTTTGCCAGAGCCATAGCGACTTTGATAAAATAGAATCTAATCAGTTTCTTCCTTTCCACACAGACCCCAATTAGCTACCCTACTTATTTATAATAAAATACATCTTCCAAACAATAGACTTTAATTTCATCCTCTTAATATCTCCAAACTCATCTGTGATTTCACATACTCTATGCTAACATAACCACTGCACATGTAAAGTAGGGCACACTGAAGAAACTCTGCCCAACAGAGAAGTATCAGAGTGTGATTCATCCCCACTGCTAGCTGCCTCTCAGTGAGGTTCTGCATACTTGCTCACACATGTACCACCCAGCATTTCAGTCGAAACAGAGCCCACCTCTGCAATTCTTTGCACCAAGGGTTGGCCAATTATTTTAGTAAATAGTTTAGGTTTGTGGACCTAATATGGTCAAAACTATGCTCTGTTGCTATAGTACAGAAGCAACCATGTACAATACTTAAATATATGTATGTAGCTGTGCTCCAATAAAACTTTAAGTCCAATACAATTTAAATTTCATATATTTTTCATATTTCATGATATCTTGTTCTGTTAATTTTTTAAGTTAAATTATTATAAGATTTATAATCTATGTGTACCAATTTCCCACAAGAAATATAAAATGCTATACTACAAACAGGTTCTAAGAAAAAAAATCCAACCTATCAAAACAATCTAAAAGCTGTTATTTGCTTTCTGCTATATAAAAATAATCATCAGGTCAGGTTATGTTCATTGCCCATTGTTTTGTTCTTCCTGTCCTGTACATTTATAAGGAAGAAACCAGGGACTATCCATTTTACTATGGAACCAGCTCCTAGTAGAAAAAGATTTCATAGAAAGGGCAGGGACAGCTAGAGGTGAGCAGCTGGACTCACCTTGTTCTATGGAACTAACTCTGAACTTCTGAGCCAATTTCAGATAATAATAATGACTTTATAAAGCCTTTGGAATTTGCCTTTTTATCTGTTCAAACTCACACATGTACACCCTCATTCATCCATATCTGCACTCATGACATCTTCTGCATAATATGTAAGGAAAATGATTTCAGTTTCTAGAAATGGTCCAATACTTTCAGGAATCAAGGTATTTGCTCCTCTTGTTCTTCACTTTTACTCAAGATACCCAATTGTCCAGCACAGTTTGAAGAAGTCAGTAGGTATCTTATAAATGCTTGCTGAAAAGATTATTTTTACACTGTTATGAACAGAATATAGATAGATCATGTATGTATAGATGGGTACCAACTACTTCACTCAAACTCAAATAACCCTGTGAGATGAAGTTTGAGGTACCAACATACAAAAGAAATGTTGTTGTGGACAACCCTGCAGTGTTACAACAGACTTGAAAGGTATTCCACTGAAAGGAGGCAATGTGAAATTGAAACAATCTGGTGATAGAACATATCCAACCTGAGATGAATGCTAAAGATAGTTATAGTCCAGTGGCCTTAGCTGCAAAAAAGTAGAAGAGAGGAGATGAAAATTCTATGGGATGCAAGTAGTTTTTATTTAATTAAATGAAAAAAATTATTTGGTTATTAATCTTTTCATTATAAAATATTTGCTTTTATTCAAACTGTACACAAGTATAGATGATAACAGGATTTAATTCATCGAAAGATGATGTTTTAGTTACAATTATTGCTTACGTGAAAACATCAGTTGCATATGTTTCCATTTATAGATGAATCCAAAAGATATATACCAGCTTCCGTCAGGACAATTCTCCAACTTTAAGTCTGACAAAGCCGTTCTAGTAAACAAGAAGGCATGGAAATGATTTTCTTTTCCATCACCATTTATGGTTGACCTAAGCAAATTGAGAGTGAGTGAAGTAACAGATATTTCTACCAAGGGCTTATGGATTCTCACCTTTTACTATTTGGCTTCCCTGTTCAAAGACCAGTAGAGGGAATCACCCAAAACATGCTGAGCAGGAGCTGCCCAAAGAGCAGGTAGATTCTTCCAAATTGGTTGCAAAAAGGAGAATTAATATTATTACAATGGTTTCAATGTTCTTCTTATGTGTACAGGAGGCTTCCTTTGATTACCATTCAAAAAAACCCTACATCCTCACCCCCCATTATAGCTTAGAAAAGTTAGCACAGAATCAGTGTAAAAGTCATATCCTATGATACAGATGTAAACTGAATTAATGGTATCTCATTTCTCTGATATTGTACTTTATTTCCAAGGATAATCCAAGAAGACACAATGGTGAGAAACATGGATCTGATTTCAACAGCATAACCAATTGCTTCAGTTAGCATAGACAGGAGATTGTCATACCTGTCCAATTTTTGCAAAGTGCTAGAGAAACTTCCCTATTTATAAGAAGTTGTGGACAGTTAAAGTATGGGAGAAAACCAATGGATTTAGACTAAGAAATCTAGGGTTTGAATTACAGGCTATGGTTCATCAACTGTAGAGACCTTGTCCATTCAATTATATAAACTATTTCCTAATTCCACCAAGTGTAAAATAGAATAACACTTTCTCCCAAAGGTTTTTATCCTTAAGGTCTTAAATAAGATGACATATAGGAAGTACTTGGTCTATGGCTGACATTTAGTAATCTTAGAGATTATTGGAGACCTACCATAAATCAAGCAAGATGGAAGGCAGTCTTATTTAGAGGGTCATGATTTTTCTAGCTCTGATATTCTGATATTCTTCTCTAAGCATCGCTTCCTCTTCCATCATGGAAAAGAAGAATTCAAACCTGAAGTTACTCTGACAGTGCTGAATTTTCCTGAAGAGCAGACAGAGGTGGTTATAACTATCAGGAAACTGCTGTTATAACTATCAAGAAGTGGAGGAGTAGAAATAAGGTGAAGGTCTCTGTGTTTGCTGAAGGAAGTAGGGATAATATAAGCAGAGCCTCCAGGTCGTGAGCCCTGTTGTGTGCTCTGTTGTTGGGAGCAATGCTACATAATTTTAGGGAGAAACCATTTGATTAGGCCTAGTTCTCCTTCCTACAGCCCAGGTATGGCGTTCTGAGCCACAATTCCATTTCGGCCTCCGGTCACAACTGAGACCTCAATGATCCTGTCATTCTGTGATTCTCCAGGACAGGATTACACCAGCTGAAGACATCCTCGGAGGAGCAGAATCTTCATCTACTCAGTTCCTCATTGTTCTTGGATTGTTACATCTTGTTTACGCGGATGTACTGAACTCTGTGCAAGTCATTTGTTACATTTGTTTCTCCCCGATGTACTGAATAAAAGGTGCGGTAAACTGGGGCTTTCGTCTTTGCCGCCCAGAGCAGCACTGATCAGACTCAAAGCTCAGCTTCTTCTCAGTCTCATTTTTCTACCTTTCCAGTAATTCGCCTTGTGCTGCCGTGGCTCACAGGGTACTAGGACTTACTGCAGATGTTCTAGTAATGTCCCCTTTCCCTGTTCCTACACTCTGTGAGGATCAATTTATCCATAATAGGAAAACCATGGCAGGAGATTGTTGCGTGCTGGCTCTCCCTTCCTCTGGGGCCTGTCTCCTTTGGAGACCCTTGGTATTTCCCGTCCCTGTTTTCCACTAGAGGCAAAACTATTATCTTTTCCATCACCAAGCTTCTCATGACTATATGTTTGAGGAAAATTCTGCCTAAGAAACACATGGTGTGGTGACTGCCATGCTGGAAGATATTTCTGGGCCTCTAGGGTATTTCATCAGTTAGGGATTCTAGGGACAGGGCCAGAAATGAGAGATGGGTTGAAAGTGTGGTGAGACCTCAGTTGTAGTGTTGTACAGTTATGGCAGGAAGCCCACTCTCCCTAGACCACCTTGCCTTTTTTACAGATTTTCCCTCCCTTCCTTGGGGTTGGAGCCTGAGAATCTGAATCAGTTGCCTTGAGGACATATTCTCAATGTCCAAATTGGGAGTTAGATCTTTTTTTGCCTGTGCCACTGGGAATTGGGCTCTAAGATTTCCCCATCTCTGGAAGAGGTGCAGGTCTTCTAGCACAACTCATTTGATGTCCCTTTTCCCCTAGACGTGGAAGGCATTTTATCTCAAGTACTCATTAGTTCATTTAACTTTCATAGTTGAGTAGATTTGATTTTTCCTCTTTCCACAGTATAGAATTCAAAATTGCCCAACAAGGACCCCTGTAACTCAGAAGATATAAAACTCAGAATGAACCAATAACAATGAAATTAATAAAGACCCTAATACTAAGAACAGCCCGCCCAGAAACTATGGTTTTACCATTGAATTATATTAGAAATTCAGAAATAAACTAATGGCAATATTTTTCAAACTCTTGCATGAAGCTGAAGTTGAAGGAACAAGGCCAAATTCATTCCTTGAAGCCGGCATAATGCAAATACCAAAACAGGCAAAAGGTGCAACAACAATAACAACAAAAACTACAGGCCAATATTCTTAATGCATAGATGCAAAAATCCTTAACAAGATGCTGGCAAAGAGAATGCAAGAAATCATTTAAAAGATAACCCATCAAGAGAATCACATGTGGGACATCCAGGAAGATGGCAGAGTGGTGAACAGCAGAGAAACAGCCTCTCTAAGATTTGGTGTCCAGATGCTGAAATATACCAATGTGTGGAAGAGAGGGAGAGAAGTGTGGCCCCACATCACAGTGAGGATCTGAAGTGAGAACTGAAGCCCATAGGGAGAGCAAGGAGAGAGACTTCAATGAAGGAGATAGCAAGAGACGCTTTCTCCACGAGGAATTTCTCTGCATGGGAAACGTGTCTTGAACCTGCAGATGCCTGATGACTACTAGTAACCCTCTAGGCCTCCATAGAAAAACACCAGTGGAACACAGTAGTGGCTGCAGTGGACTGCAGTGGCTGGTGAGTCATTCAGGTTCAGACATCCCCCAGCAGAGAGAGGTTGACTGGTAGCTCTGTTGGAGAGGGGCCAATTGAGCTCAGAACTCAGAGTAGCTGTGAACTGTCTCCATCAGAGTGAGCTGGAATCACTTTCATGTGAGGAGATGGTCAAGGAACCAAGTTCAAGCCAGCAAGGAGCTGAATTGAAGCCAGCAGGAGACATACAGTGTGTTGTAGGCTAAACAAATAGAGTTCCAGCCTCACAGCCAAAAACCACCCTGAGCTTTAGAACCAAAGGTGCAGGCTTGCTAGGATTATCTACTACTCTAAAATAAATATGCATAATAAATATGCATAATAAATAAACATGCAGCTGGCTTGTTTGGATTAATCAACATGGATCTGGACTCTGTGTGCCCAATTTGTCTAACAGTGACAGCCAAGACATGCCTTGAAGTGGATATTTTAAATTTTTTTTCTTTTCTTGTTCTTGTTTTCTTTTATTTTTTCTCGATCTTGTTTTTATATATGTGTGAGCATTGTATATAGTTTTGTCATTGTTGTTGTCATTTTGTTCCATACCTATTTTTATATCTTCTTTCCTTCTCCCCCTGCTGTTTTCATCACCACTTCCTCATATTTGTGTAGTCTGCCTTTGTCCTCCAGCCTTGTCCTAATTTCTTCTTTCTTCTTCCTCTTCCTCCTCCTCTTCTTCTTCTCCTTCTTCACCTTCGCCTTCTCCTCTTCCTCCTCCTTCTCCTCCTCTTCTTCCTCCTCCTCCTCCTACTTCTTCTTCTCCTTTTTCTTCTTCTTCTTTTCTTCTTTGCCTTCGCCTTCTCCTCTTCCTCCTCCTTCTCCTCCTTCTCCTTCTCCTCCTTCTCCTTCTCCTTTTCCTCCTTTTTTTCCCTCTATTTTTCCCAAACACCATTTGAATTTTCTCCCCTGAATGTAAAATACCATACTGATGGCATAGTTGCTATATAAACTTTCTGGTTAGTTTTACATTTTGTTATATACCCACAAATATAGTTCATATGGTTAAAGGTGGCAAATCAATAGTTACCACAGTTTGTCATTTTCTAGGTTGCCTGTGATACTATTGTTATTGCTGATTGCACTACTTAAGCCAAGGTGACAGAATTGTACTAAATCATTTGTTCTTCCTGTATGCCAAGACTGAGATTGCATAAGGATCATAAATAATACTACATGTCAGTGCCATAAAACAAGGGGCTAGGCCAAACAGACAGCAACTTCTCAGCCCCAATAAAGTGAAAAGGTAGAATCTTGCAACAGACTCAAAACCCAAAAGCCAACTACACCTGAGGACATCTCTGAGGAGTAGTCATTTCCGAAGGGTTCTCAGTACTATCAATAAAGCTGTTTGGCATGCACAATTTACAAGCATCAACCCAGGGATTAAACTTCAAGAATATATGAATTGAGAATACACAAGCAAGATGCAACAGCAAATTTCCCCCTCACCAAAGGCAAACCCAGGAAGCAATAAGGTGGAACAATTTGAACGTCATACACCTGGAGTCTCAGAAATGGTAACAGTGGCCTGCAGTAGGCCACAGCCAGAAGCTCATGCAGACACCCTGGGTAAGCGCATGTAGGCCCCAGGCACAGGCCCACTTGGATAACATGGGTAAAGGTGCACAGACCCCTGCCAGCAGCACACTGGGACAACCAAACAGTGGCATGTGCATGCAGTCCCTAGCCAGGGGCTTGTCAGGACAGCAGCACAGCTCATGGATGCAGAAGACCACCATTTTGGGCCCCAGAATTAGTGCAGTGGTAAGCAGTAGAGAAGGGCTTTCTGAGGCTTGTTGAGAACTGAAGCCCACTGTGAGAGCAAAGAGTCACCTCAATAAAAGTGCAGAAGATTGCAGCAATTGGTGAGTTGTTGGGGTCAACACCTTCTAGAAGAACCAGACTTGTTGTGGGGGAAGGGTGGCTCCAACCTGCAGTAGAATGGTACAGAGTTCAAACCTAAGGAAAGTCAGGGAGCTCGATTCTAGCCTCGTAGCCAGAAACCAGCCTGAACTTCAGTGGACTATGGCTGGCTCACTGAGATCAGTCTACACTTATCTGTATGCTACCCAAGTTGTCCCCAGTGAACAACAGTGACATGCATTGAAGGAAATGTTTTTCTTTTCTCTCTCTTCTTCATTTCTCACTATTCTTGTGCATGTTTTTTCTCAATTGTCCTTATTTTTGTAGCAGTGAGAATACAAATTCTGGTCCTTTCATTGCTGTCAGTTTGTCTTGTTCTTATTTTTGTCCCTTCCTTCTCTCTTTTCCTTCTGTCCTCACCTTGTCCCAAAGTTCACATGATCTTCCTCTAACCTTACTTCTAACATTTCCCTCCTATTTCTCTACCCCCACCCCAACTGCTTCAAAATCACCCCAGTGGGCAAATTCACTATATTGAATGGCTTATTTATTGTAAATATATTTCTGGTTGGTTCTAGATTTGATATATAACCATAAGCCTTGTTTATGCAGTCAAAGGTAGTAGATTAATAGTTGCCACATTTTGTCATTTTCTAGGCTGTGTTTGATGGTATTGTTGATGCTGATTGCATTATTTTGGCCATTCTGACATGATTCATCTACTCAGTTGTTCTTCCTAGTATACCAAGACTGAGATTACCTAAGGGCCATTACAGACTCAAAACCTACAGGCAACCTAAACCTGGAAGACAATCCAAGAAGTAGCCATTCCGGAGGGGCTCTAAGTACTAGCAAAACACATATTCACAATGAACGTTTTACAAGCAGTAACCCAGGAATTAAAACAAAAATGTCAACCTCAACAACAACAAAAATAGAAATGAGAAGACACCTAAATACAACTCAAAACCAGACTTCCAGGTCACCAAAGGCAACTCCAAGGGGCAATGAGATACAACAATCTGAAACTCAAGCACCTGAACTCACTGAACTGACAATGAAAGAGGATCTGAAAAAAATAAAACCAGAAATAATGTCTCAGATAACAACAGAGGCCGTGTCCACAGTGAAAGCCATGATTAATAACTTGCAAGCAGACATGAGGAGCTCAGGAACATGATGGAATCTCAGCATAGGAAACAAACGGAACCCATAAAGGAAATTCAAACAGATATCCAGGAGATTAAAACCTCCATTGAAAGTTTATGTAGCAGAATGAGCCAATGTGAAGACAGAATATCAGATATAGAAGACAGGATTATGATTAGTGACCACAAAAACAAAGATTTCTTAAAAATAGCAAGGGACCATGAGAAATCTATATAGCAGCTTCTAGATGATGCAAAAAAGAATAATATAAGACTGAGGAGGAGGAGGTGTAGGCCATGCCGACAGCAACAGCAGCAGAAGAGGGCAGAGGGTAGTGGGATGGGGGTCCCGCAGCAGCACTGAAACTCTGGGTGGGTGTCCATGGTGCTGTTGCACTGACAGGGCTGGGAGTAGCCTGCCTTCTGCTCTCACCTCCTTGGAATAGCCGGTCCTTCCTCAGGGAACCAGTTTCTCCCCAGGCCCCCGAGCCATGCCCAATGTGGTGGCCCCAGACAAGCTAGGTATAAATTAATTATTTGAAAGGAACTGAAAAATAGAGCCAGACATAATTCAAATGTACTCTTCATGCCCACCACCACTGGATAATGGAGCAGAGGAGTATGATGATAATGACTCATTTGGGGAGATTGACTAATTTGTGGATTTTCAGAAGTTAGTCCTGTGGCAGAGTGTTCGTTGCCTTTGATATATCACATTTTACTCGTCCCAAGGAAAGTTTATACCTTCAAATCATTTTATGCCAATACATGATTTCTCAGAAAATGTAGATTGCCTTACAAGCTTTAAGTCCATGAAAAATGGTAATGATAAGGATATCACTTCTGAACTTTCTACTCCTCTGAAAGGACAGTCTCATGCTTTATTTTCAACCACCAGCAAAGAAATAATTTCATCTAAAACTTTAGATACTTCCACTGATGGCATGAAAAGTCCAGGAGATTTAAATAAAGTAGTGAGGCAGAAACAGAATGTTGGAACACCTGGAAGTTTTTCTCTAGGAGGTTTTAGAACTGATATGAACATAGTTCATCAAAACAGTTAGAGAGCTGCAATGGTGAAAAGCCTCCTTGTCTGGAGGTTCTAACAAATGGGTTTACAGGGTTGGCAACTGTAAATCCACAGGGAACAGATGATCTGGACAATGTAGCTGATTCAAAGGGACAGAAACCTATTAGCACTGAGTGTAACTTTCACTCTGCACCTAGTCCTGCTGAAGGAATTGCAAATTTTACTACATTTTCCAAAAAGGAATGGATACAACTAGAAGAAATAGGCTGTGCAGTTTTACATGACAGAGATACACTAACTATTCAGGAAAATTACAAAATTAACGGAGTCAATGAAGTGAATTCTCTTAAAGAAGTGTCTTTGGGTAGAAGCTTTGATGATAAAGGAGATACTGATGGAGAGGATACCTGTGTTTCAGAAATAAGCATAGTGTCTAACCGAGGTTTCAGTGTTGAAAAACAAGGCCTTCCCACACTGCAATCAAAGTGGTGGAGTTTGGTAGACTCAGCTGACTATTCAGAATTCATTATGAGACAACAATGTAGAACTATGGGAGAACTTGATTTATTTTCTGCTAAATGTGCTGACCTAGGCATGGATTCTATGAAAACTTCTGATGCTGATGAAATTGATTCTTCCAAAGAAGAAAGAAAGTTTACTAACTCCCAAAGCCTAAGCACTGATTCCACAGAAGACGATGTTTTGCATGATCCTGTAAGTGTAAAAAATGGTGAAAGCAGTGATGACTTTGTAACTTGCAATGATACCAATGAGGATGATTTTGGTGACTTTGGCACAGCCAGTGGCACCACTTCACCTCTCATTACTGGTACTCAAGATTCAATGAGTGATGTCACTTTTGAAGAGTCTTTACAGCACTTTCCACACGTCAGCAAACCAAGTGATGACTTTGGAGAATTTGGGGATACAAATGCTACTTCTTGCCAAGATGAAATGCTATTTACTGAGTCAGACCTAAAACATACTTCTGTTCCTTTATCAGAGGAATGTCACATGGCAAGAAAGTCGAGTGAAACTGGCACTGAACCTGTTTCAAAACTGATAAATGGGAAAGACAGTGAGTTTGGAGATTTTGATTATGTGCCAAATATTGAAAATGACTGCAATGCTTTTCAAGATTCTCATGACTTTGCGGGCTTCAGTTCAGCTGGTCCTAGCCAAGTTGTATATTGGAATGCTTTTAAAGTTGAACAAAAAGATGGTTGTTCTTGGGATGATTTTGGACACCAATAGCCTACTGAAGCTCCTCATCAAAGGGAAGTCTGGGGGTCTCATAGGACAAATGAAAACATTGAGACTGCAGGAACCTCCAAGATGTGCAGTGTCCCTTTAACAACTTCCAGAGGAACAGTTGCTAGTGGTCATTTGCAGGAATCAGCCACTTCAGTTTGGACAGCTTTACTAAACTTCCTGGAGCAAATTTTCAAAGGATGTTATTCTTCCATATCTATCCCTGATGCTGAAGAGGAAGTTACATCCCTGAAGCACTTGCTGGTGACAAGGACTTTGCCAATAAAACAAGAGAGGCCTTAGCTGAAAAGGTGTAAATAATTGGGGGTGAACATTTTTGAAGATTTATTTTTTTGTGTTGCTAGGGTGTATACATTTTTTTCTTAAATTTCATTTTATTGGTACATTTTAGGTATAAAATAGAATGGCATTCTTCATTGGAAAATTGCACCTTTACATAATCTGCCTTGGTTCTTATTTTTTCCCCTTCCCCTGCCCTCCCTTCAATGTCTCCATCCCTTCCTCTTTACAAAGAATTTGTTTCCATTTTTTATTTTCCCATGTTAATTTCATTTCCTTCTTTAATTTCCCCTACCCATCCCACTTCCCCTTTGCACCTTTTCTTCCTATTTCACATTATGTATTATACCTCTTAGTTCTTATTTATACTTTCAGTTTCTCACGCTAGAGAAACTATTCAGTATTTACACATATGTGTCCTATTTATTTCACATAAGAGTCTCATCTCAATATGTATCCATTTAGCTATAAATGCCTCTAATTTCTCATTTTTTTATGGCTGAGTAGTGCCCCATTTTATAAAAAAAAAACCCACATTTTCTTAATCCAGTCTCCAGTTGATGGGCATTTGGGTTGTTTCCAAGTTTTACCTATTATAAACTGTGCTGCTATGAATATGGGTTCCCATATATCCCTGTGGTATGATTCTTTTAATTGTTTGGGGAAGTTAACCAGTGGGAGAATAGCTAGATCAAATGGGACTTCCAGTCCTAGGTCTTTGAGGTATCTCCACACTGATATTCACACTAGCTGCACCAATGTACACTCCCACCAGCAGTAAAGCAGTGTTTCTCTTTATGCACAGACCCGCCAGAATTTGTTACTGGTTGATTTCATAATAGCAGCCATTCTTTCTGGAGTGAGGTGAAATTGCATCATTGTTTTCGTTTGCATCTCTCAAATGACCAGTGATGTTGAACATTTTTTTATATGTTTATTTGCCATTTCTGCTTCTTGTCTGAAAAATGTCTTTTCATTTCCGATGCACATTTTTGGATTGGGTCTTTAAATTTGGGAGGTCTGTTTTTTAACATTCTTTATAGATTCTAGATAGTAGACTTTTGTCTGAGGAACAGCAATTGAAAATTTTTTCCCACATTGTGTGTTGTCTCATCACTGTGTTGGTTGTTTCACTTGTGCAGAAGCTCTTTAATAAGAAGAGATCCCACTTGTTGATTGTGTTAATTTATGGGCAACTGAGGTTTTGTTCATAAAATCTTTTCTTATACCAATGTCTCTAAGAGTTCTGCCTACCCTCTGTTCCACCCAGTTCAGTGTTTTCTATTTTGATATTTAGATCTTTAATCCATTTGAATTTTAGTTTAGTGTATGGCAAGAGATTTAGGTCTAGTTTTATTCTTTGGCAAGTTGAAACCCAATTTTACCAGCACCATTTATTAAAGACTCCTGTGAAACCAGGAGTGTGTTTGGCTCCTTTGTCAAAGATGAGGTGATTGAATGTGTCTGAAATTGTTTCTGCATCTACTAATCTGTTCCATTGGTACTCAGGTCTCTTTCTTTGCCAGCACCATGCTGTTTTTATCACAGTAGATTTGTAGTATAGTTTCAAGTTGGGGATTGTGATACTCCCGCCTTACCTCTGTTAGGAAGAATTGCTTTTCTATTCTGGGTCTCTTCTTGTTCCAAATGAATTTTTGGATTTTTTTCTCTAGGTCTGTGAAGTATGCTGTTGGGATTTCAATTGGGATTGCATTGAATCTATATAGCAGTTTTGGAAGTATGGCCATTTTCACTATGTTGATCCTTCCTACCCAGGAGCAAAGGATGTCTTTCCATTTTCAGATATAGTCTTCAATCACTCTTATCAGAGTGCTTTAGTTTTCAGACAAGAATTCTTTGATTTATTTTGTTAGGTTCATTCCTAGGTATTTCATTTTTTTTGATGCTATTTTACTAGGAATTGTTTGCCCTATTTCTCTCTCAGTGAGTCTGTTGTTTGTGTAGAGGACAGCTATTGATTTTTATGTGTTGACCTTGTATCTGGCTACTTTACTGAATTTGGCTGTTAAGTGCAAAAGACTTTTGGTGGAGTTCTTGGGGTCTTCTATATAGAGTATCATGTCATCTGCAAATAATGACAATTTGACTTCTTCATTTCCTATCTTTATTCCTTTTATTTCTTTCTCTTGTCTAATTACTGTGGCTAATGTTTCCAAGACTATATTGAACAGAAGTGGTGATAGTGGACATCCTTGTCTTGTTCCTGATTTTAGTGTGAAGGACTTCAATTTTGACTATTTAGTATGATACTGGCTATTGGCTTTTCATAGATGTTTTTTATCAGATTGATGTAGAGACCATCTATTCAAATTTTTTGTAGGGGTTTTTTTTTAATCATAAATGCTTGTTGGGTTTTGTCAAATGCTTACAGAGATGACCATATAGTTTTTGTCCTTGGCTCTATTGAAATACTGTATTACATTGATTGATTTGCATATGTTGAACCATCCCCACATCCTTGGGATGAATCCCACTTGGTCCTGGTGTATGATCTCCTTGGTGATCTTCTGCATTCTATTTGCCAGTATCTTATTAAGGATTTTTTTCATCTATGTTCATTAGTGAGATTGGCCTATAGTTCTCTTTTTGGGTTGGGTCTTGCTCTGCTTTGGGGATAAAGTTGATGCTTGCTTCCAGGAGTGAATTTGGGAGTATTGCTTCCCTTTCAATTTCATTGAAGAGTTTAAACAGAAGTGGCAGTTGTTCCTCTCTACATGTCCTGTAGAATTAATTAGTGAAGCCATCAGGACTTGGGCTCTTCTTAGATGGTAAGACTTAATTATACTTTCAATTTCATTGATTGATATTGGGCTGTTTAGAACTTTTAGGTCTTCTCTGTTCAACTTTGGTAATTTGTACTTATCTAGGAATCTGTCCATTTCTTTTCTGTGTTCCATCTTATTGCCACATAGGTATTAATGATCCTTTGGATTTCTGCTCGGTCCATTCTAATTTCACCCTTTTCATACCTAATTGCATAGATTTGGGCTTTTTCTTTCCTTTTCCTGATAAGTTTGGCTAAGGGTTTGTCAATTTTGTTTATTCTTTTGAACAACCAACTTTTTGCTTTATTGAATTTTTTGTATCATTGTCTTAGTCTCCATTGCATTGATTTCTGCTCTGATCTTTATAATTTCTGCCATTGTATGAGCTTTGGGTTTGTTCTGCTCTTCTTTTTCTAGAAGCTTGAGCTTCAGCATCAGGTTGTTTAATTGAGCTCACTCTGTTTTCCTAATATGAGTATTCACTGCTATGAATTTCCCTCTAAGTCTGCTTTCATTATGTCCAATAGATTCTCCTATATTATATTGTCCTTGATTAATTGAAGGAACTGTCTGATTTTGTGAATTTCCTCTGTGACCAATTGGTTCTTCAGAAGTGTGTTGCTCAATTTCCATTTGTTTATGAAATTTTTGTAGTTTCTTTTGCTATTGATTTCTAATTTCTTTGTACTATCTCCTGATAATATACAGGGGATAACTTCAATTCCTTTGCACTAACTTAAATATATTGTGTCAGTTTGTATGTGGTCTATTTTGGAGAATGACCTATGTGCAGCTGAAAAGGATGTGTATTCTGATTTTGTGTGGGGTGGAACACTCTGTAAACATCTGTTAATTTCATTTGTAAAAGAGTTTGATTGAATTCTAGTATTTTGTTTCTTATTTTATGTCTAGTTAGTCTATCTGTTTGTGAGACTGGGAAATTGAGGTCCCCCACTACTATTGTATTCATGCTTATATGATTTTTCATGTCCCTTGGTATTTGTTTTATACAGTTGGGCACACTAGTGTTTGGTGCATGTATATTTATGATTGCTATCTCTTCTTCATTGATTGTTCCCCTCTCAAGGATGTAGTGTCTTTCTTTGTCTCTCTTAATTGGTGTTGTTTTGAAATTCACTTGATCTGCAAAGAGGATAGCTACTCCTGCATTTTATCAGGTTCCTGTCACATGCAGTATTGTTTTCCACCCTTTAACTGTCAGTCTATGAGTTTCTTTTGAATTAAGTGTGTTTCTTATATGCAGCATATTTCTGGATCTTGCTTCTTGCCTCATTCTGCCAGTCTATTTCATTTGATTGTTGAATTGAGACACTTAACACTGACAGTTATAACTGATACGTATTGAGTTATCATTGTCATGAATATTCCTTTTTGTTGTATTCTTCCTCTATGCATTTACTCTTTTGTCATGCCCAATTGACTCACTCTTCTGAGCTTCCTGGGGTTGTGATCCTCATTGTCTTTTCCTAGGATACTGTATATAAGTTTTTGGAGGACTCATTTTGTATTCATGAAGTTCCTAAGGTGCTCTTTGTCATGAAAGTATCTTATTTATCCATCAATTTTTAAATATAGTTTTTCAGGGTAAATCAATCTGTGTTGGAGGCTTTCCCTTGAGGGCTTGAAATAAGTCACTCTAAGCTTTTCTTTGCTTAAGGGTTTGAATTGACAAGTCCACTGTAATTCTGATGGGCCCTCCTTTGTATGTGATTTGTTTTATTTCTCTAACTGCTTGTAGAATTTTGTTCTTCTGTTGGGTTTCTGGAATCCTAACTATTAAATGTCTATGTGTAGAATTTTTTTGATCAAGGTTAGCTGGAGTTCTATATGCCTCACTTATCTGTATGTCAAGTTCTTTCCCCCCGCTAGGGAAGTTTTCTGCCATCACTTCTATGAACCATTTTTTATGTCATCTGAACTCTCTCCTGCTTCTTCATTGACTCCAGTCAGTCTTATGTTATTCTTCTTTGCATTGTCTAGCAGCTGCTGGATTGATTTCTCATAGTTCCTTATGATTTTAAAGAAATTTTTGTTTTCCTGATCATTATTTGCAATCTTATATTCTATATCTGAAATTCTGTCCTCACATTGGCTCATTCTTCTGGGTAAATTTTCAATGGAGTTTTTAATCTGGAAACTTGTTTGCATGTGTGTTATGGATTCCATTTGTTCTCCATGTTGGGATTCCATCATGTTCCCCAGCTCCTCTAATATTTTAATCTGTGTCCTCTCTAGATTTATTAAACATGTCTTATACTATGGGCACTATCTCTGCTGTTATCTGAGAAATGATTTCTGATTTCATTTTTTCCAGATGCTCTTTTGTTGCCAGTTCCAGGAGTCCAGTTTGTTGAGTATCAGAGTGTTCCATCTCATTTCCCTTTGAGGTGGCTGTAGGTGATCTGGAAGTCTGGTTTTGAGGCTTGTTTATGTGCCTTCCCATTTTGAAGGTGATGGTGCTGGCATGTGTGTGGCTCAACTCCTCTGTCTTAGGAGCAGTGATATGGTGGCCTGGAATCCTCCTGCTCTTAGCTGGGAGTAGTGCTATGATCGCTCAGATGTCTCCTCCTCTCTGGTGGAGCACTGGTGAGGCACCCGGGTTCCTTCTCCTCTGTGCTGGGAGTGGTGGTACAGTGGCCAGGAAGCCTCCTCCTCTGCATAATGTTGGGTTTTTTTTTAGGCACTAAGCTCTTATGGAGTCCTGTGGTCAATTGGAAGGAATGGACCTGATTTATTGCTCAGTATCAATAACACAGAGTTATAGAAGAAAGACTCCTGGGGGCTTTTGTCGTCACCATATGGGGAGCCCTTTAACTCCTGAGGGACAAAGAGGCTGGGGCATCATTTACCTTGCTTAGTCCTTTAATTTCCATGAAGTAATGGCAGAAGTTTGCCACCAAAGTTTTTTAACCACCTAGTTGAATCTCTTCGTGTTCAAATTTGTATTTTATCTTAGCCACTTGATAGCTTAGCTGGTATTTCAAGTCCCTTGATGACTCTACTTAACCAGAGTGAAACCATATGGGAAAAACATCTCTTGTATTTATTTCAATGGAAGAAAGGACTAAGAACTGGGATGGCTCTGTTTTTATACACTCACAGTCACTTTGATTAGATTTTAAATGTTAAAGCTGTTCTGCTCAGGCATCAGGCATCAGTCTTTCATTTACCTGCATTTAAATAAGGAAGTAGAAAAGCCAGGTGGCAGAGGCCACAGGCAGCCTATTTGACCAGGGAGAGAAGTTTTAAGTGCAAAGATCTTTTGCTCTAGCTGTGCAACATACCACCTTGGAGAAGGGAGCTTTAGGCCCCTGTGTGTTCTCTGGTCCAGCAGCTCTGTGCTCCCATTAGGCTTGTTCCCAACGCTGAGGTACACCCACTTGAAGTCGGCAGCACCAGCATCATATGCTGGTTTTGGCTTGTCTGTCACTCAAGTCGAGCCAAAATCTGTGGCCATTTTAAAATGGATGAGTTTTTTTTCCCTGAGCATATCCTCAACTGCCCAGCTATAGTGCAGGATGGGAGTAGCCCTCTGGTGTTGCCTGTGCTCCACATTTGCCTTGCAGTATGTACTTGCATTTGCCCTTGTCCTCTGATTGTAGATCTGCCTTCCCAGTGGTTTCATGATTTTAAAAAGGATAGTAAACAGTTTTTCTTTTCTTTGTGAGATGAAAGAAAAATGTTCCTCTCTTGTTCTCACTAGCCAATCTGCTGTTTAAAATCAGAGGCTAAACTCTTAAGGCCAGTTACTAAAAAAGAGAAAAAAGGAGATGAGGAACAAAAGTGCTGTCTGGTGATTCATGCCTGCATAAAAGTTCCACACAGTCATGCAGTGAGATGGTGGCTGGCCAGATGACAAGGTATTATAGCTGCTGGACACTTTGAAAGGTAATGTGGCTCCACTCTGGACCAAATCACTAACTCATAAAAAACCATTTACAAGCTAGAGTAAGTAGAGACAGACCAGTTTCCAAAAATATTTTTTCTAGTTATTCCTTGGATAAAGGATTAATATCTCTAATATATAAAAAAACAATATATTAGATGCCCCCAATTAAAGTTGTGCAATAAACAAAACAAACTATTAGAAGTCAGATCTGGCAGGATGTAGAAAGTGGTTTTGTTATATAGGGATGGCAGTGTTGGTTCAGCATTGGAAGATCCACCCCCAAAAGTCATCATTTTAACAGAGGAAAGGAAAAAGCCATATGATCCTGTCAGTAGTTGGAGAAAAAGTATTGGACTAAATTCCACAGCTGTTCATGGTAAAAGCTATCAGGAGACTAGAAGTAGAACCAAAACTTCTCAACAGATTAAAGACATGTATTCCATACTTCCAGCAAGAACACCTTATATGAATCATGAAGATACAATGCTTTCTCCTTAATGTGGGGAACAAAGGCAGATATGCTTACTTTTTATCTGTCCATTAAACTTTGAAACCTAGGCCCTACCAAAATAGTCTGGCAATAAAATGACACAACCAGGATAGGATTGGCACAGCAGAAGCAAAATCTTTATATTATAGATGAAATGATCATCTACAGAGAAAAATACTGAGAAATCTCTAGGAGCCCCTAGAACTTGTACTTGAATTTAGCAGGATTAGAAAACACAAGGTATATGTAAAAATTCAGGTCTGTGTATACTTGCTATAAATGAAGAATTGGATATTGAAATTTCAAAGTTATGTAGGAGTACAAAGGACCTAGAAAAGTTAAAATAAAAAACAAAAACAGTGTTGGAAGACATTTAGTACCTAATTTTAAGACTTCCTCTAAAGCTACAGTAATCAAGGCAGTGTTGGTGCAAAGAAAGACATATAGATCATTGGACTAAAACAGAGAATCTAGAAATAGAACCACACATATATGGTCCACTGAGTTTTGAAAGATTATTTAACATTAGCATTTATAGAATATAAACTCAATTCAAGACCTGAGGAAAAGATAGTGTTTGCAGCAAATGGCACTAGAACACCTGGTATCCGTATACAAAAAATTAACCTCAACCCTTTATTTCCATATATGAAAATAACTTGAAGGGATCTATGAACCTAAATAAGAAAGCCTAAAAGTATAAAACTTTAACAAGTAATTATAAGGGAAAATATTTATGAATTCAGGGTAGGCAAGAACTACCTAGGATACAAAAGACATGATATATAAAAGAAAAAAATTGATAAATGAGATTCCATCAAAATTTAGAACTTTAAATGACATAATTAAAATGAAAAGTAGTCCTTAAACAGACCATATTTACAATGCATATAACCTATGACCAGAGTATATAAAGAACTCTTACAGCTCATTAATAGACAACCCAATTAAAATGTAGACATAAGAAGATGATAAATAGCCAGTATCGCACAAGGAATGATGTGCAACTCTAGAATCAGAAAAATACTAATCAATACAATCATAAGATTGAATTATACACTCATTAGGGAGATGAAGTTAAAAGTTTTAAAAGGCTTGTCATGACGTTTTCTTTTTTTTCATATTTAAAGCTTTTAATAATAATTAAAAAACAACAGATTAAACAAGAAGTGACATTTAAAAAGGCAACACATTGATTAAATCATATTTGAATTTCCTTTTATTTGCTGTAGTAATTCTTATTCTTTGGAGTATTCTTTTCGATGCTCATTTTTTTTGCAAACAAAAATAAAGTTTCCCAACATAAAAAAATGTAGTAAGGGTCTCCTTGGGAGATGACGTTTTCTTTTTGTTGGATTCTCCCACTTTGCTTTTAATTTGTCATGCCCAATGGATTCATTCTGCTGGGTTTCCTGGAGTTGTGATCCTCATTGTCTTTTCCTAGGGTATTGTCTAAAATTTTTTGGACTGCCAGTTTGGTATTCATGAAGTTCCTGAGGTGCTCTTTACATGAAAGTATCTTATTTCTCCATCAATTTTGAAAGATAGTTTTTCAGGGTACATCAATCTGGGTTGGAGACTGTTTTCCTAAGGGCTTGAAATACATCACTCCAAGCTCTT